>NC_142123.1:1787500-2087500 GCF_056152115.1 Neolamprologus brichardi | reverse complement strand
TGCTACTCGAGAAATATCTGAAAAGACCCCCACGACAAGGAATTGGATAAGCAGAGAAAATGAATGGAAGTATCTGAAAAGATGCTATTAATTATATTTTTACTTATAGGAACTTAATTTTACAGACATTTAACATTTTATTCTTCAAACTCTTAACCTTAAATAATAATCTATGTAGAAGACCCATTTCTATTATTGTTGTTTTTCTTCTTTTCTGCTTTTACTTTAAATAATTTTAACTTGTTTTGTTTTTAATTTTGTCTCAGTGAATAAAAAAATTTGCATATATATTTACAGTATTAATTATTTAATTTTCTGTTTAATAAACATTGCATATTTGTAAAAGTACAGTACATTTTTCAAAATGATAGGTTTTTAAAATAATTTATCTATGTCTATTTTTGTAATTTTATTGATTTTTCATGTATTGAAAGATAACAGCAAAATTCTCTAAAATTAATAGAAAACATTCTGTTAAAAAAAAATATATATATATATATATTTTTTTTTTTACAGTGTAGACCTATTCCATTACGTCAAATGCCTGTTTTTCAGACTTCACATTCATTACTTAGTGATTGATGCCCGTGAAAGCAACTGACCATGGCTCATTCTCTGATTGCCTGTTTACAGGTCTCTGACACTTTTATAGCTCTCCTAATACCATTACAAAGTATTACTTCAACAGCAGAGCCCGCTGCTTTCCTGTAGAAACAGATACAAAAGGTTGTTTGCTTTGATCATTTCAAACACTCTAGTTGTGAAAATTTGCTTTCATTGAAGCTATCTAAGGACTTGTTGAAATTTTGACTTCCACTTTCAATGGTGATCTGCAAGATTTTTTTTTTAGTCAAAAACAGATTTATATTGGTGAAAGCAAGGACGGTGAGGATGTTGTTCTCTTTGTCTAAGGAGCTTGGAAAGAAAAGCGTCTGGACTTCTTTAAGTTGCTTGAAGATGTTTCACCTCTCATCCGAGAAGCTTCTTCACTTTTGTTGTTCTCTTTGTGTTTTATCATCCTGGCCAGGTAAGGCCAGTGAAGCAGAAGAACATCATGTCAAGAAGGCCCTGAATAAATGTGGTTATCCCAGCTGAACATATGTCAAAGCTGGGAAAGCAACTAAAGAATGCTCCAGGTGATCCAGGTGAGGAGGACAACTGGTGCCTATGCAAAAACCCTTAGAGATCCCGTATGTTTCAGGACTATCAGAACAACTGAGACACATTTTCTCTAAACACTACATCTCTGTGGCTTTCAAACCCTAAAACTCATTGCACCAAAAATTGGTCCACCCCAAGGATCCGGTCCCCCGGCACAGAGTAATATAGTGTACATTGTTGGAAGCCAGGAGGATTGCCATGATTTATATCAGGGAAACCAAACAACCTCTGGCTAAGTGGATGGCACAACACAGAAGAGCTAACTTATCAGGCCAGACTTGCAGTCTATTTACACCTATAGCCCAGTGGCAATATACGTGAAAAAGGAAAGACCATCTCTGAATAGAGGAGGGGGGCCTAAAGGTACATCTTTCAGCATCTTACAATGCTGTGATTGCAGACATTCCCCAACTCTCTGTGAATGGTACTTATGGCATATTAATGATCAAGAAACCAACCTCACAGCCTCACATTGCTCAACAGTGGTGCTAGTTTCATAGATTATGCAAATTATATCATTCATTATACATTATACAGTTTTTAAGGGTGGGGAAACCTGCAGTCAGCTGAGACTGAAGAAGTCACTTGGATGAGTCACGAAACTTTTCTTCTGCTAAAAACGTTATGTCCAGATGAACAGGATCAACTTTGATGAGTCTCCTTGCCAGCCCATAGTGAACAGTCTGAAACTATTCAGTTTAAAACAGCAATAAATGCTGAAGGTCGAAGGTTCTGAAAACATTTAAGGGCAAACTCACAAGATAATCAGAGAGCAATTGGCATGCACATATAAGAATTGCAATGGTATTTCCACTCCACTGATAGCTTTAAATATAATGCCAGTCTATGCAATATTTGTGGTGACATTTCTCTAAAATCCAATCATGTTAACTTGCTGGTGGCTATAGGGAAAGTATCACTAAAGTCACTATTTTCTGAACAAAAATATTAAATGCAATACAACATCTAATAGAGTGGTAAAAACAAAACTCCACTTAATTTGCAGAATTAGAAAATACAAATGTTCTGACAACCAAATGTAGCAAGATTTCAACAAAGTAACAGTTTTTCTCATTAAAACGTGTACACTGAATCAGTACATTTCTGGTGACAGAACAGCCTGGTTGCATCCAGAGACATTTTCTATACTGTCTCCCTTTGTAATTATGTTGGAAAACCATTGTTACCTCCTACTGCTAGGGAACAGCTGAAATGCATATGACTGTGGAATAGCACAGATACAAGCCCATAGTTTTAACTTATAGTTTGCAAGTTAATAGTGCATAATGCTGCACTTTTTTAAACATAAAGCGATGACTCTTCTGTAATTAATTGTATTAACTTGTATGCTAGTAATTTGTAGTGTAATATGCTTAAAGAATTGTAAATACAACATGACCATCGTGCTCCAGTTGTGCTTTCCATTCCCATTCTTCTTTGCTCGTTCTGTTTTCGCCCTTTTCCATGGTTAAAATGATGTTTGTGATCTCAGTTTATTGCATGTATATGTCCCATGTCCTCACAGTTTGCTTCACTTTAAAAAAAAGTCCAGTAAATCAGTATATTCTGTCTAAATGTTTGATAATGTTTTTAAGCTGCTGGTCCTGTTGTTGCTGAAGGCCTGGGACAAAAATATTCAGCTGAGACATTTCACTTTTGAACTGCCCCAGATCGGCTCAAAGAATACTTATTTTTATGGTTCTGAGTTGTTATTTACACAATCTTTTATCTTACATTATTTATCTTCTAAAGTGTTTGAGAGTCTGATTTTACATTTGGTGGTTTTTTTTCTGATTTCTTATTATCCTACTATTGTCTGGATCTTCTTCCATTTCAGTCTTTGCTTATTATGTTTACTTTATATCAATTCCAGAGAGGTTTCTTGCATTTTTGTTAGCGTGTGTGTGTGTGTGTGTGTGTGTGTGTGTGTGTGTGTGTGTTCATTAGAAGTTGCCTCTTTGGTGTTTCTGTTACACATCCATTCGTTTCATATGCTGTTTGTACCTTGGTCTCTTTTGTTTCCTTGTCTTTACATTTTGTTTAGTGTTCACGTCTCCCTTGACTTTTCCTGTTTTACTTTGAAGGTTTATTTTATTTTGTGGCCTGTGTCACTTTTATTTCCTGTCTGTGTTCCCCAGATTCCCAGATTAGTTTCACCTGTTGTTAATTGTGTTCATGTGCGTTCCTCTCCTTCCTGTTTTTTTTATTAGTAATTGGTCTGTCTGTATATAGCCCTTTCTTCCCTGTATCTGTAGTCAAAGAGTCTGCTGTCGTTGCTTCCCTATATCCTGCAAGTGTCAGTGAGCTCCTGTGTTTTGTTCTGTTGGTTTCAGAGTTTATAGTTGGCTTATTTTGTACACTGATATAAGAGTATAAGAATAAAAGGGCTTACCTTTTGTTTTTTTGTTTTTTTTCAGTCTGAGCATTTGTGCCCATACCTCACCTTCACAATCTCAATTTGCTTCCCTTAAGTTAAAGGTACTAAGAGACGGACTTCAAACACTGACCAGCGCACTGGAAAAGATCTTTTATACATGCTAGCATACTAGGCTTTCTTTTCACTAATGCTTTATTGCTAGAACTGCAGTTTTGGAGGCTTTGGCGTTTTTTATAACTCCGCTACTCATAAAGTGAACCCGCTCAAACTCACAGCCCAGGATATCAGTGACAAAGAAGGCAGACCACTAGACTTGTTTTGACGTCTGCACCTAACAGGGAGAAGAAACAAAAGCATAGAAGACTGCAAGGTAAGGTAAAGAAGGGGGAGAAAAACCCAGTCAGGATTTATTTGTCTTTGGACCATAAAACGGATGTAAAACCTGCTGTAGCCACTTGGAAGGCGTTGTCAGCGAAACTGACTCAACTGGACTTTGAGTACTAAAGCTCTGATGTAAATTGTTCAGTTAAGTATCAGTTTCACAGAGTAGAAATTATCATTAATATTTTCTTTAGAATATGCTAAATGATGATGAGAAAAATCTAATAGGAAAGATAGGGTTTATTGTTGAAAAGCAATTCATGTTAAAAAGCTTGAAATGTAAGAGAGATATAAGACACACTGGGGAAAAAAGGTTGATTCTAGTTGAACTAGAATCAAAATATGATAACATTTTAAAATTATGTAGATTTTTTTAAAGCTAAACGTTTTTCTTTTGTTATGGCACCTAATGTAGCGTGCAGTAAATCGGCTAATATGAAGGGATTTTATTTGGGTTTGCAGGGTTCCTGTACATGCATTAAATACTTGTATAGGTTTGCATAACAAAATTGTACACATAAAAACTGTATCACTATATTAAATGTTTTGAGAAGTGAAATACAGGATGTTAAAAGATGTGAAATACATCTTTTTTTTAATCTTCTTAACACATACAAAAAGAAAACAGAAGTTATAGCTGGCAAAGACTTCTGTTTATTCTTTTAGCTACTTGTGTTTTGTTATAAGGGTGAAAGAACATCTTATACACCATGCTTGACGGGGATAGAGGCAGACAATGGCAAAATTGTGCTACACGAAACAAAACTGCGACTTTTGAACTTTTTATTAAAAGTGTTACATCAGCTGTTTCTTTTTCTTGCCACATGTTGAAAAACTGTGGGGCTTATTTTTCTCCTGAATATTAAACATGAACCCTCATGTAGAATGAGAGCACGGCATTTTCCTTTTCTGAGCTGATTTTCAGAAACGTACATGCATAGTAGCCATCACGGTTCTTTGTCATCTCAGGGCGTTCACACGCAGCATTACCGTGGCTGTAAGAACTGTGTGGATCTCCATTGTGGTCTCGAAAATTACTGTTTTTAAAAATATATAATTAGTGTTGTGCTGAAAATCAAAACATTCATTCATCAAAAAGGTACGTGCCAAATGTCATGTAATTTTGTTTTATCCCACCAAGTTGCTTCCCCAGCCTACTCTGAAATATCTGTCATTATTTTTGTAATAGTTTTTTATTTTAGCAACACGAGTAAGGATGGAATGTGGAATTTTAATTTGTTAGTTAAAAAAGCACAACCCCCCCCAGCCTTTTTTTCTAAAAACAATCCAGACCTTTATTTGAAAAGTTTATCTGTATTTGCAAATCTTTTTTTTTCAACAGAACATACTTATATAACGAATACAGCTTTTTACAGCAGACAAAACTGAAAACAGTACAAATTTGACAAATACTACACCAACAGACTTTTCACTCTTTGTAATATTTGGTAACTGTTGTAAATTCCACAATTTACTGTATGCATTATTTTTTATTTATTTAGTTTGTCACACTGAAAATAGGCATTTCAGTTTTTCAGACATGTGTCTGAAACAATGTTTTCAGCGCTGTCTAAAATGTGTCACTGTTATTTATTGATTTTCCATTTTCATGCATAAACAAAATACCGATTGAAGATCTGAAACATTCTTCTGCTATGTAAGTAATGTCAGAGGACAAAAACTACTAGTAGTTTATGATGTTGCTTTCCTCATTACTGGATGCGTGGCATTAATGAGGCAGTTTTTCCAAGGGCAAAATAGGAGAATTATTAGTTTATTCAGAAATGCCATAATTTTCTTCATTTTATCACATTTCACCTCAAAATCTTAGGTAGTAGTAAAGATGAAATGCTGTTGCTTATGGCTCTTATTATATTGTTTGTTATTGTATAATCATCATACTAACAGTATGTTACTCAAAAACTAAATAACATTAAAGAGAAAAATGGTGCACTAGCCCTGTGTATACAGTTTCTAGTTATTCCTGTTGTAATTTAAACATTGCTAAAGGAATGATATGAACAAAAAACTGCATCATATGAGGACAGGGCAAGTCACAGAATTAAAACAGTGAGGCTCGTTTAGCTGCCTCCAGGGCACACCTGGCTCCAGCTTAAAACTGAAGCCTGGACCAATTTCTTAGCTTTAAGGGCTAGCGCATGCAGTCAGTTAGCTGTTTTAGGAATGCCAATTAATTGCAGTTCCTATGGAAAGGTTGTATAAATAAACACTGAATTGCCTCTGATGTGTTGTACATCTCTGCTGGTTCTTGGGATAGACTTCTCCGCACACTGGCCCAAATTCAGTCAAACTAAATGGTCTTTTTGTGTTTGTTCTGACCTTGAGCAAGGCTGTGACCAAATGTTTCTACCTTGGGTCATTTCCAGGATTCCACAACAGTCAACGTAGGCTTGGGAGAACCATTTACACACGGGAATGTGAAAGGGAGGTGATTCAGTGAGGTGTTTTCACCTGGTTTTACTGACAAAAAAAAAAAAGATTTTTGAAAACATGTTTTCCAAAACTGGGGTTAAACTCCTAGTTATTGTGAAATTACATTTGTTGTCTTTAGGAATCCTGACTAAAAAGTTCCATAGATGCTTAGATATTGCAATTAAATGTTATTATATGAAACTATAGGTTGGTGTGTTGATACAGTCACTCAGGCTTTGCCAGGTTTTCTCTTCTGGGGTGCTGTATAATAAAGAGCTGCTTAATATGAAAGCTGTAATTGTAGAACAATGAAGGGGAAAAAAAGCTGGAAAAAAATACCTTCAAAAAGTCAAAAAGTTCCATCAACAAACAAACAGCATCGATAGCAGGTGCAACAGGGATACATAACTCCAATTTCTTAAATGAATATGACCCCCCACCCACGATCCCATTGTTAAGCATATGTTTTGAATGCGTTGATTTTCAATTGTTTATTTGTATTTACTATTTTGACTGCATTTATACCACTAGAAACGGACTTTTTACATTTTTCTTCGTATGCCATGTTTTCCTCTTAGTTAGAGATAATATCAATACTAAATGTTGCCGAAACGTGTTTTTGTTGTTTGCGTTGAACATTATTAGTCAACTGTTCGCAGTCAGTCAGCCGGCCTGATATTTATATTAATTTGTACGCTGTATCCGACTCTCAAAATAATCACCATAACAACATGTAAAACGCTCTCACGCATTTAATATCTTAGCGATGCGGATTATTTTACAGCTTCTCCAGTCGTTAATTGTGCAATTAAATCAAAAACTAATTAAAGCCCTTAAGCCGATGCAGTCCTCTGGTGATACAGAGGTGCAGTTCAAGGTCCGAAATTTTGGAATTTCCTGGTTTCTTCATAAAAATCCCACGCGAAGAAAAGTGTGAGAATGTGGTCATGTATCCCTTATATTAGTCCTCGAATATGTTAATAAAAGTGTTATAAACTCTTAAGTTTGGTTTGTATTTCGTGATTTGTATGAAGTAATTCGTGTCTTAAAGGAGGACACGTTTTAAGACAAACATTATAAAAGAAAATGGCAAGAAATCCGCGCCAAAGAGATCTGGTTGCAAAGAGTAATTATTATATTTTTTTAAATAATTTTTGTTTTTATGAAAATAGAGCTCCTTTTACTTTATTTGTATTTTCTTTTCGTTTATTTACGTGGGTTACATTCCACAAATATCTCGATATCGACATATTTGATAAATTATTTTTATGCACGACTTTTTAATGGGTTCAAACGGGGATAATGAATGAATACCAGAATTAATATTGACACCACAAGGTTCAGAAGGTTTGGCATCCTCATCTGCTGAGATATGATGCCTGACAAAGTATGTGCTTTGACTTTTGAAATATTAGATGAGGACTTGTGATTGGACAGGTGATCAAATTTGCAGATTTAAGTTTGATAACCGGCGTGTTATTATTATTATTATTATTATTATTATTAATTTTAAGTAGTTGGGTGAAAGGGCTGGCTCAATTCAGCCAGAATTCGTAATATCATTCAGACTTAAAACGAAAACCCGAGTCAATAAGATGCCCGAGCAGATAAGAAGACATTCTCTCTACAGCCAACAGCTTTAAAATATCACTACAGATAAGATAAAAGCGAGTCAAGGACAGATCAAAAATAGATTAACCCCTTATGACGGGGTTGATAAGATTGTTTGCAGTTTCGTTTCCTTTTTCATATTTTATTTTTATTTTATTATATTTTTGACTCACGAGTTATATGAGAGACATTTCTTTCTCGAATTTGGACCCTGTTTATGCACACGGCTACTGTTTTGGTTTATGAGAGAGGTGGAGTGTCCTCTCCTGAGCACACACAGCTCTGTCTGAGCAAGGGGACTTTGAACTTGAACTTCGCCTTGCTCATCTTTATGTGCGCAATACACCGGAACAAATGAGCCAGAACTGATTTTGGTCCATGAATTGATCTGCCTCTCTCCTTTATCCTTTCCACCGCCCATCCAGGCTATGTACTTGAAGCCGAAAAACGCACCTAGACAGTGAACCACATAGTCAATGTGTAACTCCATCAATTATTCTTTGGTTATCTATGGTTTGCCTTATAATTTCTTCTCTGTTATGCTCCAGGTGTGGCCTAATGTTAGTTTTGCACGAACAGCCATTCTCAAGGACACTTATGTTTATCTCTTAAACGGTCAAATGGACCAGTATGTATAGAAGGAGGGTCAGCGGTAGTTCTGCAGAAAAGATCATTTGACTTTGAGCAGAATTCAAATAGTCACACTTGTGACATATTCAACTTAGTATCTGTTTATCATAAAGAGGGAGCTGTGTAAAAGATTTCCGTCATAATTAAAAAAATGTCTGTGTTCATTACATGTTCACTACTTAGATTTCCGAGCTGTTTTCGCCAATGTATCAGCAAAGTAATCCTGTTGATGTAAAGACAGGGGGTAGGTTGCGGGTAGAAGCGATGAAAGAGATCGCACTCCACACAAAATCTTTTCTGGAGTTATTTTAAGCACTGATATTTCAGGTATAGCCCATCGAAACTGCGGCAGTTGTTCAATTTTTCATTTTTTTTAAAATTATTTTTTGTTAAAAAGGACTGTTAAATTTTTCAAAATTCACAAATTAGCTATTGGTTTAACCGCAAATACAAAGCACTTTACCCCCTAAACTCTACTAAGCTACCCCCTTCAATGAAACTGAAAAACTTTACTTTGTATAATCAAAGATAAATGACTGATTTTAGAGTAATTTTAGTAGTTTAATGTCAGCTTCTCAAATTCAGATGACAAACCTGGGCAAAAATAACCACCTCTGCATATCTAATCTGTTGCCTCGGCATCAAAAACACACAGACGCGCGCTTCTGGTGTATTAGATTATGATTCACTTCTTTCATCAGAACTCATAATTAAACTAAATCTATATAGTAGTTACCTACATACATATTTTTTGGTTTACACATATGATTCCGTTTGGTTTCAAGTGCACCGTTTCACTTCAAGATTTTCTTCATCACAACATCATGCAGGTGCTGACATCATTTTCCAGTCCGCAGCTCCTCCAAACCAGCAGCCTATTTGATTTTAAGCTCTCGATACAGTCACCGTTGAACTGCTGCAGACTAGGTGAGGAAGTTATTCTAAAAATCTCTTCCAGTAAATTTCCCGCATTTTTATTTGGTGTGCTAGAGTAAAGTGAGCTTCACAGGGTGGGTTATCCAAACAAGCCGTGTGCATGTTACAACCGAGTCCACTGCTTACATTTTGTACCTCAAAATGCAATCTGCATGTTTCGTCTTTTGAAAATAAGTAATACTACAGTATATAGTGCATTTGACATGTTGCATGGATTTCACAGTGAAAATGATAAGGAACGTGTGGGTGCATTTAGGACTTCAAATTAAATATTTGCATCTTAGTCTGGATACTTGGACTTTAAGTGGAGCAAAAAGTAAAATATGTTATTTTAGCTACATACTTATAAAGAAACACTTCACGCAGAGTTGGATCTGCAGTGCTCTGTTCTTCGTGCACGTTTCCTCACTAGTTACTGATCAGTAAGCGATTATTTTTATTCGGCTTTTCTGTATAAACTTAGTTTAGAAACAGTTTTTAATTCAACTGGCAGCCCTCTCAGTAGTTGACATAGTGGCGTCTTAAGCTCAAAAATATTCCGAGTGCGTGTCCTCGGAACTCTGTTTGCATGCTGACACATTTTCTATATAAGAACTCTTTGAAGACTGCATAGTGTTAGAAACTGTAATGAACGCTGGTGGCACAGAAACTAGGCTACAAGAAAAACCGCAAGATACCCTTGAAGATTATTTGAATACAGATTTCTATATCGTAAATGGCCAAACATATTTTGGATCAGTTTCGCCGCAATAATCACTTTCGAAATAAACGTGCTTAACCTCCGATGACTGTGTTGTTCTTTTTTCAGACCTGCTATTAAGGAGAATGGCTCTTCACTAGAAAAATAGCTTCTCAAAGATCTTTTTCGGCAACAACTGGGAAGCTTCAAACATATTAAACAAACTTCTGGCGTGGGTAGAACTTATTTAAGGGACAGCTTGTGTAGTGACAGTCTGAAATGTGCAGAAAAATGTTTTAAGGGCTTTAGTCTTTGAGAGAAGGAATGAGGTGATTAATGATGAACGTGTGTGTCTTTTGTTTTGCTGTCTGGGCAGATGGAGCGACGGCCTCTCTTAACTTGAACTTGGACTTCCGACGAGACGCGTCAAACTGTGGATTTATTTTGTCAGCTTTCTCACCGGTCCACCCTCTAGACTGCAGCAGGAACACTAAGCAGTGACTCTTGCAAAACTTGATTTACCACTTAAACAGTGGTAAATCAAAGATTTGGCATATACAAAAGAACATTTTATTAACAACGGCGCACATAAAGGCAAAACTTTGGGCCTGCAGTGTTGGACGAGATAAGACTTAGTAACGTGTTGGTGTCATGTGTCGTTATAAAAGTAAATATCAAATCAAATAATGCATTGCAGAAGTTAAAATAAAAACCTGAAGTCTATAGTGGCAGTATGAGTGAGTATACTCATTCTGTGATGAGTTTAAGAGATAATTGCGCAAGGCTACGCTAAACTGCCTTTATCCACGTCAGGAAGCCTAATAAACAGCAAGATATGTGTCTAAAATCATAAATTGTTGTGTAACTACACCAACCACCTTATCAGATCTATTTATCCGTCTGTTTTTGTGGTGATGCTGGTGTAGCTTGTCATCTGAATTGTGCGAAATTCTACAAACGTTTGCGGCTTACATGCTCCCCATTAAATCGGTGCTGTATTCCTGACGAATTTATTGCATTTCAGAAATACACTTTGCATTGCAACTTGATGACCTGCACAATTTCTTATTCTCGAATTTTGTAAAAGACCCTGCTATCAGTTCAGTGCAGTGAACGAATGATGAACAATGGACAATGTAATAAGAATATGATAAGTACACTTTTAAAAAAAGGGCCGTAAAGCCTGCGTTGTATTTTGTAAATCCATCTGGCCTAGCTGGAGCGGTGGTCTGCCAGCCATACCCTCTGTTCTGTGGGCGCGGCTCTGCTTGGCCTCCTTTAGTTTGCGGTTAGTCCACGGCCATCCTCTCATAGTCTACCTGCTTTGGGTGAAATTAAAAGAGTCAAATCTGAAGTAAATTACGCCTAATTTATATGTACGTGTATGCAGTCCTTTTCATGCAGCGTGTTTGAAAGAGTCATGACATACAGCCACTCTCTACACTGTGCTATCCCTGACGCGTAAAATGGCCAAACCTGTCAGTGATTATCCTAAAAATGACCAACTTCAAGCGAAACGTACTCATTTTCAAACATCCGCCATATTTTGTTACTTGGCTTTGCAGTAGTTTACATCTTTAACCTTAAGTTGGTAAGAGTCTATTTAAGAAAGTATTAGTGGTTTGAATCTAAAGGGCTGGGACACTCCCTGCACTGTAAACTCAATACACTTGTGTCTTCTGTTCACTGTGTGTGTTTCACGAATACTAAATGTAATTTAAGTTTGCCTGGGAAACATGTCTTCCTACCACTGAAACTACGATTTTGCAGTAGATTTATCTCCTGAAAACGTATAGGCGACTGCCACGTAGTTTACATTAGATTGGGGTCACAAATGCCTTATCCAGGTTCGGCTGCTAGTATCAGCTGCTCATTCCTATGCGGCAAGATACAGAAAATGCAACAACCAGGCTAATTTGTTTACCTAGCTTTTAGCAAACTAAAAGCTGTACCCTGATCTATTGACGCATTGCGTTTAAATTAACATTTTTGTTACTGTTTTGCAAATTCATTATTTGTCACGCACCAAGCACTGCACCGCCTAGTTATATATTTCAGACCTTGACAAAAATCACACGCTGCTCTATGCCCTGACTGTTGGCATAGAAAGTCAGTGATGATGGCTTCTATGCTTACGAACTCTTCTGATCGTAAATTAAATGCAGCTCGGGGAGGAAAACACCAGATTGAGATGCTGTTTTAGTTTTGTAGGAATGCTTTCATGACAGGAAAGCATTGTCCTGCTTCCAGAACGATAGTCCACCTTCGCACACACATGCGCACAACACAAGTGATTCCTAGGAGGAGGAGGAGTGCAGTATTTTTCAGATGAAAATGTTGCACGAACAAAGATTAATGCAAGCATGGAAGTACATGTTGCGACTCAAGAAGTAACGTGTGACTTACACGATGCTTTCAAGTTAATATGAGCCTCAGTTTCCTGTCATGTTTATGTATCACAATCCAGTTTGGGTCCAATTGGTTCGTCCATATGCAGTACACTTAAAGCCGCTAAAAGTCTCCACGGGCTCCTCACTATATTGCGCACATCTATTTGGGTTTTTGGTTTGTCATCGTCTACGTGTGGTTTTTAGTTGAATTACCAGTGATTTTAACTTCATTATAACATTGGTTCAGCCTGCAGCTGATTGGAAACTCTTAAATATATCCAAGGATTTGCATCATAATGAAACTGTTAAGATACTATTTCATAGATAGATGAAAAATAATTCACTTAGGCTCAGCTTTAGGTGGAAATGTTAATTTGTCTCCACCTCAAAAGATTAATTTGTAGGTTATGATGGCAGTGTCATTATTATTTGAATAAGATATGGGCCTGCGGTAAATGGGATTGGGTTGAATGGGGCTGTACAATAACACACTACAGCCTTGTACTGCAGAGTCAAAATGGCGCTCGGTGCATGTTGTAAACGCATATTCTTCTCGCTTAATAGCCATCGGCTAAGTCGTGTGCATATGCAGTGAGTTGACAGCGGAAGCTGCAGGTAGGGAGCCGTTGTATGAGGATGGAAGGTCCCCCTCCCCCACAATCCAATGCACCAGACAGGCGCTCTCCCCGCCTGACAGGGCCTGTCTGGCAGGACGTGATGTCTGGTTGTCAATGTATTTACTGCGAGGCATCATTGCTGGTGGTCAGGATAGTCGTTTCTATTAACACTTCCTCCGCTTTCGCAGTGAAGAGTATGTGATTCATCCTTGCAGATCCTTCTAAGTTTTTAAACAAAAGTTTTAATATTTAAGATGGATGAATGTTTGTAAAATTACGTTTTTTTTATTTTCTGGTCGAAATTCACATAAACCGAATAAGGATCCAGAACCTCTCTAAAATACTTTGCTTAAAACTGAGCAGTGAGAGTTTTCCACTATCGTCTCTGACTGCAAATGTATTTGCGTAATTTATTTAGTTATTTATTTTTTTGTACTTTGGTTAATACTCCTTCAAGCGTCGCGACTTTGATTGAAAGCGTTTCCTTCTTTCTTGTCATTATACTCAAATTTAAGAACTATAATATGCGGTGACAAAAAAGTAAACCCACTTAGGCGAATTAATTTTAATCGGATTTCCCAGCATAAGAGACAAGTTTGCGTAGTTACCCAGCGCAACTCATTTGAACCCTAAACTCAAGTTTAGGGTTCAGCGTGGGCAAGAAAATAGCAATCTTCATTTTACAATTAATTATTCATAAATCTCGCTGTGAATGGGCAGTTCGGATGATATTTATTTGAAATTTTAAATACAATGTGAAACTTGGGCATGCGGAAACTTGCGGGAAATATTTATAAGAATCTGTGTATCTTAAGCAGGTTAAGGGTTAATGAAAGATAATGAATCCTGAAGTTCACGTTAACATATTTTCTGTGGGGCTAATTAAACACTACAGCTAACATGGAGTTACTGGTATCTTTGCTACTGTTCCTTAAACGCCAACATACTATCCAATCTATATTTCCCCCCCCTTTTTTCCCCTCCTAATCATAAACGTGATAGTTATAATACTTACTCCTTCTTACAAAGGGTTAAAGAAGGCAAATTCAACAGTTACCCGTATATTTAAGATGTTAATCTGTTGTGATAATGTAGTGTAGTCTAGTTTTTCAGAAATGATTGATAAAATCAGAAACGGATATTTCAAGTCTATTTTAGAGAAATGTACAGGTCAGATTAACACGTGATTTATATATTTGTATATGAAAAAAGACAGTTGATTGCAATTTTCCTTCTCTTTTTTTTGGCTTTGCTTTGTTTAATGTGAACAACTATCAGGCTGCCTATTCGACCAACGCTACATCATCAGTCTGGAGGAACTGTTTCTATAATCAGCAAGAAATATGCACTTGCATCTGTTATAGTAGACAGCATTGATTAAAAATACTAACAATTAAAGAAGATTTTTAATATACGGTCATTAATAATAAAAAGGAGCTAAATTCTTAGTTTGGAAGGTGCCGGTTTTCTGCCGCGCAAATGTTGTCAAATTCCTGATTTTCAAGCAGAAACTAAATAGTATTTGGAATTCTTTCCCCCTCTTCGCACATAGCAAATATTTTAGAGTAAGGGTCTCCAAATAACTTCCAGTTTGCATGCATACTTCAGTGTGAAGTTCATTCTTGCCTGTCTAGACTCTGATTACGACCTTGTTTGTCTGCGTTTTTTTACCTTGACCTTGGACTTCCGTGCAGCTGCCGCTTGGATGAGCCTTTCGCAGTTGTAATTTCCTTGAGACAAAAGAACTAAAGTCTCTGCCCGAGGAACGACAGGGGTCCGGCTTCCCCAGTGCTGTTTGCAAATGCGCAACGGTTGCTCGATTATTTCTAAGACAACTCAGAAGAGCAAAAATGTTGATAAACTATCCGCCCTTTACAGGGTAGCTTGTAGCCTGCTTTATGAGTGACTCATGGAACAGGCATTACAAAAAAACCTTTATGGATTCACTGTGGGCCTAGCCTATCGGCCATATTTAAAACTTGAAAATACAGTAAAGTTTTATATATTAGCTCAGAAGTAATTTTTGAAATGCAGAACAGAAGAAAGTGTGTGTGCGTGCGTGTGTGTGTGTGTGGGAGGGAGGGGGAGGGGGGTGTTATAGAACCTGGTGGTAATAAGAACTAAAACTTTTTGAATAGTCTTACAAATCTAAAGGAAGACGCAGATAAAACAACAGAGGAAGAGTTGTTGGAAGAAATAGGCCCGCATATCTATCATGGAGTATAATTAAATAAGCTCTTTAGCCAAAATACAGTCCAGCTCAAAGCGGCCCTTGTTCTTATTTTCCCCTGGAAATCCACTTATAGAGTATGAATGAAGTGCACAGTGAAACGCAAACATCACATGAATTCGCTTAATGGTGACTTTGATTGTCTTCTTGTCGCTGAAACTCACTTTGGGCCTGAGAGTGAATCTTTAAACTAAACATATCTTTACTTAAACATATAACAGATTAAACTCTATATAAACTAAACGCTATCAGTCAGTATGGGCAATTACGGCATTTATATATTTAAATACCAAAACACTGTTCGCTTATTTTGTAATGACGGCGTCTTACCTGCTATGACTTTCATCTCGTCCTGTGGCGGCTGGTACTGCGGTGCAGTGACTGTCATTCAGCACATTAACGGTTGATAATCCTAAAACTCAGCCTGGTAGGTCTGCATCACATACACACGACGCACACACACCCGGCCAACCTGTAGATACTTACTTAAGAACAATATGCTGCAAAAAATAATTACCTCATTCTAAAAAAATAACTAAATAAAAGAAAAGAAATACATAAAATGAAATATTATAATTTTCACAATATCAACATCTTAAATGTAATATTAGTAAATCCCGATTATTCCCTGCTGCAAAAAACAAAACAAAACAGAATTTCTTCGTTATATTCATGTGCGAATTAGTAGAAGATACGGATCTGAATGCGCACTTCTAGGAAGGAGCCTTGATAAGAGGTTTGAATATGCATATATAGTGCCCCACATATACCTAAGACCAGTATGAGATAATAAAGATTAAGTTGACTACATAATTAAGATTTCATATTACATTATCGTTCTGTAATAGTATATATTTTTATATTTCAAACAAAACCCCAGACGCAACGTATCCACCACAAAGTAATGAACAGAGATAAGAGTTTGTGTCATATGAAGCTGAAAATACTATTCACAAATGTAAATACAAATATTTTATTTTAATTTTTTCTTTGCACAATGTTATATCCCCTGGCATCTTCAGAAATCGGCTAAATTTCACAGGTTGCTTTCGTTTGCTCCAGATCGTGAACGTATCCAAACTCCCCTTTAAGGGTGTGGGTCTAGGTGATTTAAGCCAATGATATGACTCGGTGTTCTGCAGGAAAAACGGTGACACTTGAGGCAGTGGGTCTTTAAAGGGCTGCTCTGCTCCTGCTCACAAGCTCAATCTCGTAGGACTTGTTAGCGTATCACGTGCCAGATTCTTAATGAAGTGGACACACAAGAGCACTATGTGCGCATGCGCTCGGTGTAAACTGTAGTTGGAAATGAGGTGTCCGTCTTGGAGTAGTCGACTTTTAAAAAGCATCGGCAGCCCGTGATATGACGACTTCGCTAGTTCTGCATCCACGCTGGGCGGACACCTTGATGTACGTTTATGAAAAAAGCCCGAATGAAAACAACCAGAATAAAAGCCAAACAATGGAGGGACTGAGCGGTAATTGCCCTGCGACCCACTGCAGGGACCTGATGTCGCACCCCGCGCTGGGACGACATTCTGGCACCATAGCGACCCACCAGGGCTCCGTCTACTCGGATATTTCCTCCACAGACACTGGCCGACAGTGTCCCGCTTCTCAAACATCATCAAGTGCATCTTTGAGTTACGGTTATCCCTTTGGAAACCCATATTACGGCTGCAGATTATCTCACTCGCACAACGTGAACTTGCAGCAGAAGCCTTGCTCGTACCATCCCGCAGAGAAATATGCCGAGCCCAGCACAGCGCTGCCTACGGAAGAGCTGTCTACCAGGGCGAAAGAGTTTGCCTTCTACCCGAGTTTCGCCAGCTCGTATCAGGCTGTTCCCGGATATCTCGACGTGTCGGTGGTGCCCAGTATCAGTGCCCACCCTGAACCGCGCCACGACGCCTTGATTCCCATGGAGGGCTACCAGCACTGGGCTCTCCCTAATAGCTGGGATGGCTACAAAGAGCCAACACAGCCAACTCATATTTGGAAATCACCTTTCCCAGGTATGGAAAAATATAATGATTTTTAAAGTGTTCCGGCAGATTGTAGTAGTCCAGCTGCTTGCAGTATTTTAATACGCATTAGAGCTATTAAAATGCAGGCAGATAGTTTACTTTGCTTTCGTACTGTGGTCATCTAATTTTATTGTGTTAAAGTCTCCGTATCAACTTACCAATGAGCCACGGGAAACTAAATATGATGAAAAAACACACAACTGTAAATTCCCATGTCTGTCATCACGTGTAATTTTTCTGCATCTCTCATTTTATGCGGATATATTCTTATGGGTTGAAGTTCAACAAATCCCCATGCATTTCTTTGAAATATGCATAAATTGAAAGTAAATTGGAATTCCACGTTACGGTGGGTTTTCTGGAGCCCATCCTTTCTGAGTATTTGCTTTTGACAGTCATATGATGACAATAGTTAAGTTTCGTCAAGTAGAACAGAAAGGAACAGCACTGCATACCTTTGCCCCTTGTATGACAATATAGTGGTTTAGCTAGCCTGCTGCGTTTGGATGGTGCCAATAAATCTTAGCGCCCCCGTGGTGCGTCTTTTGCATATATTAGGATTCATTTATAACATTTGCATTACATACAGATCTTTGCATCATGTCGTATAAATGGTTCAAAAAAACACGGACAGGCTCACCTTTTACGTTGTTTGCCATCACACAGCATGCCTCATATCAACAGCATGCGCCAGTATGCACTTTACAGAGTGTTTACTAGGCTACTTTGTTTAGCTTATGACTTTAGTATCTTTTTGAAATTTGTAGTTATTTTTAATTTCTGGTAGGGACCCTATTGCTTTTTAAATGTTATAAATACACAAGAGCAAGCCACGCAAGCACGGGCACGCAGACAGTTACGCGCGTACACATGCACGAACACACAAGTGCGCGCTGCCTTTCTGTGCTGTTTCAGCCACACACACAGACTGACGTCCTCCCACGCGCATCAACTGATTTGCTTGCAACTAAAAACACATGCAGTGACTCTCATATCCAGTCGGTTATCCTCAATTTAATGACAAGATATAACTGAATGCTTGAGGACAGTGAGTCAAATATTAGGACATAGCTTTAAAATCCTTTAATGTGGATTTTCCCCCAATTTCATGTTTACACAAGAATAGTGTATCGTAACAATCTCTTCTGACAATTAAAGGGGGTGAAAAACTGCATGTACCAGCATTTGTGTTAAGATTGCCATGCTTGTCCTGTCATGTTTTTGCACGGCTGTGTTGCATTTAGTTTTACTCTTGACGAAAGAGACTAGTCACAAAAGTTAGGTTAACTTAAAAAAAAGAACTATGGGGAATTAACAAAAAAAGTGAATAGAGTATAAAAAAGAAAATTGCTTTATATTATGAATAAAACGTAGAATCCTTCAAGAAAGCATTTAAAGAAAAGTATAAAATATGTTTAACATGTATAACTTTGTTGTAAGAATTAAAAACTTAAAGTTGCCAGCTGTCTTCAAGTTAGATGCCAGATTGTGATTCCTGTGTCTTACTGGTGACTGGTGTGTGGCACACACAGCCGGAACAAATATAATTACACTTATCAGTCTTACCCCACAGCTTGATTAGATGTCAACGGGAGAATCGTTTAAGATAACAATAACCGCAGTTACGTTGGTCCACATATTAGTGAGATCAGATAAAGTATTAGTATGAACCATAACTGTCACTTGATATTGAAAGATCATTTACAACAACTGGAAGTTATTCAGTCTCCTCTCCACATGTCAGGTGCAGCACACCAGAGATTCTGACTTCCAGAAAAATTTAACTCTGTACCCCATTCCCGTCACCACACACACACACACACACACACACACACACACACACACACACACACACACACACACACACACACACACACACACACACAGTCAAAGAGATTGTATTTTCCTATTTTCACCCCAGTACAGTCCATCCAAATTTGACCGGCCTTGTCAAACGCAGCATTGCTGGTTTTGTGAAATGAAACATTGTGCTATTTTGCACAGCGACTAATATTTTCCTGGAACTGTTCCTATTTTCTTGCAGATGTTGTGCCATTGCAGCCCGAGGTCAGCAGTTATCGTCGAGGGCGTAAAAAGCGTGTCCCTTACACCAAAATCCAGCTCAAGGAACTGGAGAAAGAGTATGCAGCGAGCAAGTTCATCACCAAAGACAAGAGAAGGCGCATCTCGGCCGCCACCAACCTTTCAGAGCGTCAAGTCACCATCTGGTTCCAAAACCGACGAGTCAAGGAGAAGAAATTTGTCAGTAAATCCAAGAACAGTCATATGCACACCACTTGAATGGATGAGCGACTTTCTTGAAACTGCAAGTCACACTTTCCAAATCATCTTGCCATATATTTACCTCTTCCAATCGTAGTTGAAGAAATTTCTTTTGTATTTTTTAATTTAAGTTCCATCATCAACTCCACCGACCACGCAACCAAGGTCTCCGATTTCAATTTAGAGATAATGCTCTAAAAACTGTGAAAATATAAAAATTCACTTCACATTTTGTTTTATAGGAATGTACATATATAAATATATAATATTTAAAACGATATTAGTATTTCAAAGACAAGTATTGTGTGTTTCCTTTCCTGTTTCCTTTTTCTAAGATTTCAAAAGGACTGATGATATTTCAATACTTGCAACTGATCAAAAAAGAGGACACGGTTTAATGTCATTTTTGAACTGTAATCGCCGCATGGACAATGTTGCGGTGGCGAAAAGACATGCTGAACTTGAGACTTTATCGTCTTCAACAAAAGACTTTCGGAAGAAAGAATAATTTTCTAAATAAAAAAAGGAAAAAGAAAGAAAAAGAAAAAAAATGTTACATCTGAATTTCAAAAGCTATGTGTGTGGGATATGTTAAGCCTGGGGTAAAACAAAGGCTGCTATGTCGTTAATCTGTACAGTGCAATGCCTTTCTTATTTAATTCATATTATCTAGTATGGCGGAAATGTAAACTGGAATATCCCCCAAACCTGTATTTTTTCCTTTTATCAGTGAAGGATTCTGTCATGCAACCGGAATGATTGTAAACCATTAAAGTCAGTGAGTATTACACATAAATGCACAATCGTTTCTATCTTTGTTTTGACTTCGTTAGTGTAACATTGGAGATGATCACACGCCTTGTACGACGCCTGTAATTTCTACTTTGGTGCAGTATGTGAACTGTTTCGTGGTGTTGAATTACGTACTGATAACGTGTTTCATAAATAAATGATGATTATGAAAATGCTCAAATATCCAAGTCAATCAGCCACCCTGCTCGCAGCATTTCCTTTCGTTTCAAGTTACACCGGTGCTACTAAGTAGACACCCAGACCTCTATCGCTTTTCCTCTACAACATCCCAGCAACGGATGGGCGAGTCCAGATTTTTATTTCGCACAATACTCGATTAAGAATAACTGGGCAACCTGGAGTCATCTTGTTGGCAAGCATCATCCCTGCTTGTGATTAGTTAGCACGATTAGTGCGCAACAAGGCATACTGGCACTTGCAAAGTCAGAAAAACATAAATGAATAACTATGCTGGAATTTACTTCTTTTTTCCACGTAGAACTACAATGTTGAGACTTACAGGACCCGTTTATTTACATAGATCAGCTTTGAGAAACGGAGAAATGTGCTCATGAAGTTTGTACCGCAAAATTCCACCGCAATTTCCATCAAAGTTAAAGGCAGTGCATTTTTTTTCTGTTATTTAGCATTTGTTCAAGTTTCAGAATAGCTGGCATTCAGCGAATCAAATGGCTTATCTACCCGCTCTCACGCGAACATTTAGCGGGTTATTATTTTCAATCCTTATTATTTTCCGTCCACAGGTACAAAAGTGTTTTGTTGTGGGTCTAACGGAAACCTTTAAGAGGGCAAGAAACGTTGTCTTAATTAGACACCATCTGTACTGAGAGTATTTATTCATAACATATTTTGCTGATTAATATTTTCCAACATACTGACAAAACCTGAGTAGATTTAAAAGGCAAAGCATTTGCTTTGGTAAATGTAGTTTTAGTCCAGGATCTTCGCTGGATTCGGGATACAGGCTCGAGCCTGCTGTAATTGCAGTACGGAGTTGTTACAGGTAAGCCTACACACAGGTTGCAGTTGTAGTTAAGTTGAGGAGTCATTTCACCCAGCCACCCACTCACACACACACACACACACACACACACACACACACACACACACACACACACACACACACACACAGTCTATCTGCGTCTTAATAGTAGGTCAATTACGCACTGACGCTAAAAACACAATTCCCCACCAAAGCAGCATTATGCAATTATGCAACAAGTCTGTGGTTTTGTTTATGTACATGTTTTTTATCTGTTTAAAGAGAAGGTTTTGTTGTATTTTACATGCACCCACTTGCTTCACATGCAGACTTTAGTCATGAATTTCTCAAAGGTAAGTTAGGCTAGGCTACTTGTGCAACAGGAAATGACTGGAGAAAAATAATACGCGGACACAAACGGTTAGACACGAGTGTCCTGAGAATAATTGAAGATGCGGTCAGTTTATTTTAAGCTCCTGGTGACTAGCCCACATCAAGTCTGTGATTAAATGTTTTATCTGAATTAAAACCAAGGTCTATGACTCTTCGTGTGAGATGTAAAGCGTGAAAACGGTTTCTGTGCCTTTCTTTAGTCCTAGCATTTAACGTCTGAGGCCTTTCCTATTAAATCTAACGTTAAAGTCAATCCCTAAAAAACAAACAAACAAATCCAACCGAATTTATCATTAGTCTAAGTTTTGCTGTTCACTTTCATTTCTTTATGTGCCAATTTCTGGCGCGCTGTGTCAGACTTGAGGCTCTAAGCCGCCAGATTTCAACTTTTGTTCGTTCGTTTCCTGGATTTTCAGTCCCTGTAGAAAGTTCTGGCTCCTCTAATTTACCCTTGACCATGACTATGCAGTCACTTTGACCTTGACATCACAGCGGATTGTGAATAATAAATAGGGGGTTGGACACCACTGCTGACCACTGCTGACGGTTTGTTTGTAGGCAAACAAGGTGTTATTTCCCAGTCTAGACAGACGGGCTTAATGACGTGCCATAAATACATAAAAAGGGGAAGTGTAGCGATATCCTCTGACCTGCGACTCTGACCATCTCTAAGAGCGGTACATTAACATTTTGACTCAGTTGTTTTTTTTCTTTTCTTTCACCCCCCCCCCCTTTTTTTTTAAAGAAGTCATCTAAAAGTACTTGTTCTAGCCCGTACCTCCCAAACCACCAATGGTTTCATGCACTCATCATGAGGTGTGTGTATTATTGACCACGGAGGACAGGTAGAAGTTTTGACGCCTCACACCAACATCAGTAACCCTCAGCAAGCAGCCACACTGCCTACACAGCAAGAGGAAATAATTATACGACGTCGCCCACAATAAAACAATTAAAGGTACGGCTGTTTTCTTCCTAATATGGCAGTAGGCCTACATGGACTTTGTTTTAGGACATTTTGTAGCTTTAAAAAAAACTACACTGAAAAAACAAAAGTAAGGAAGAATATGCTGTGACAAGCATAACCTTAATTTTTAAATGTGGTTTATTTCTGTCGATGAGCTACACTTCGTACAGCGACGACGTGAACGTTTTCATATGTAAAAATGCACAGCTGTTTATATGTATTTTGTTTCAGAACAAATGTATGCGCTACATATTTTTTCTTTAGCTGTGTATTTAAAGTCCGACCAGTAATTTGCCACATAAGTTGGCTAATCTATACCAGCAAAATGCAGTGAAACGAGGGGAAAATGCGCTTTAAAACATACGCGTGTGTAATGCTGTAACATCCATGTTTTTAAAGCGTTATACATATACATATATGAAGAAAGAGAAATGGTACAGTACATAAACTCATGTGTAAATGTATCAGCGTCGCAATAAGCTACACGGTTCCCCTTTTTTCATCTGCTCCGTTTTAGGCCCAAATCGACATCTATGCCAAATATGTTAAATAATCAGTTTATTTTATGTGTCAAACGGGGAATTATGCAGCATATAATCTCATTAAACCAAACAAAACTTCTTCAAAACTAAAATATAAAAGTAGCCCTTGCGTTTTGCTGTCTGTGGAGATGTGAAAGCAGCAGGCCACCGTCAGCTATGAAAAAGGGGGCTGATAACCTCTGGTGGTGACCAGAGGAAAATATCAGGAAGTGTTGCAACAGCATTTTTCTTAATGTGTTTTCGTTCATGTCTAGTTTTAGCGCCTGGTTGACATTTTTTTGCAGTGCTTTTGACAATATTTGCGGAACACGGAGCTAACCTTTGTTTCATTTTGTCTAATTATTTTAAAGTAAAAAAGATTTTAAAAAAGGAAAGTTTTCTGTCAGCATTTAAAGTTGAAGCCTGACGTTTAAAGCTGTCAGAATGACACTTTTATCTTAGTTATTTTACAAGAACACTGCTGTCTGAATTAAATCTTATATTATACCATCAGTGCAAAATTATTTGATGTCTGTAAATCGGTTATTTGATGTATTCTAGGCATAATATGCCCGATCAATGTAAGACGCAGAAGGCTACCGAGACTTTCAGCGTTTAGTTGTTTTATTTATTTATGCATTTATTTGTTGACCTCACTGGAAAAAAGGCGACTTCATATTTTTTAAAAAGTTGCACACTGTTCAAACATGTTACAAGTGAATTAAATCTTGCTATAGGCATACAAGCCAAGTTTTGTTCGAAAATTCATAATCTAATAGTCATAAACAGCCCTAGTTAATTAACACTTTATAGTCAAATTTTTTGATTAAACATTTTACTATACAGGCGCACAGGATACTAAAGTTGTCAAGTTTGGATTAAAAATGAAACCAGCTAATAAAATAAAGAAATCAAAGAAAAAATATTCTTGTTTAACATTTTTTGACAGTTTCTTTCGATACAGCTAAGCTCAAAGTGACGGTCGGGTTCAGATATTCATTTCTATAAAGTGAAGCTTTATATTGATCCTTAGTTTGCGTATTTTAATTTTTTAATTTTTAATTTTCACACAACAATCTCCGGGTTAAATTATAATGAATACGTATTCTATTTGGGTTGTTTTTAGCTTCCTTAATTTGAAATTCAAAATAATAATAATATCATTTTCCCTCGGAATGATATGCGCTGTTCTTAAAGATCCAAGTAGCAGAATTCGTATTTTATCAAAAGAATGCATATAGTTATTTTTGCAAGAAAACCGCATAAAACATAGTGTGTTGCTGTAAACAAACAAACAAACAAACAAAAAAAGCTCTTCCAAAACCTTTCATCTGAAACGTTACCACCTTTGTGGTTCCTTATACTTCCCTTGGTGGTTAGTTTTTCTTGAAGGAAGCTTTTTAGGGGTTGCACATAGCTATAACTGTGGCAACCTGCCTGCCGAGAATCAAAGAGAGAAAAGGGGAAGAAAAGCCCTTTGTTTAGGCTATTGCCCTGTCTGGACAGGGACCAGGGGATTGCACGAGACTGTTTTCAATATAGAGCAGACAGTGTACTAGACAGTGACCTTGACAGTGCTATATGCTTTAAGTTCCTTATTTTAAAATAATAGATTTTCATTATGCTAGAGCACAAGGCCTGTAGCCCACGGTCACATATGACATCATCGTCGAGCTAAATATGCACAGAACAGACGGGCAGTTGTTTGCACGTGAAATCCGGATCTGTGGGATACTTTGGATCAGAGGCGTGGAGAGACGAGGCAAGGAGGCGCAACACATGGCCTCTTTCTCCGAGGTAAAGTGGCGACTTAAGCCTGCACGTTACTTAACGCATGGACGTCCGGAACATTTTGTTGTACACATCACACTGTGCTGTTTTGCTTTTGTCAACTGTTATAATAACACGAGAAGCTGTGAAGTGATAGCGAGGCACCCAAATGCTTTTCATAAGACCGAGGCCTAAGATATTATACTGGATTGATGTTGTGCTGCATTGCGAGACTCCCTAACTAGATGCAAGAATGTGCAGTGATAGGAGAGGCAGTGAGACCAAGGGAGAGAGATAAACCCCGACAGATCCCCAAGAGCTTCTCCAGTTTAAACATTTGATATTTGTTCTTTCTATTTAAGGCTAGAGCGAGGCCCGGTGCCTTTCGGTTAGATTGGATACATGGTCACAAGTTACGGACACAGCTATCAGATATCGGCTGACTTGCAAAAAAGTGTTTAAGTGAATGCTAATGTTCTCACATAACACCTCATTGGCAAATTTCTAATTGGCAACTAGCGACATTCAGCACGCATGTGCAGGCTTCTGTAAGCCGGCGCATTTCTGTTAATGCATAAATTCATAGTGCTGCTGTCAATAAATAAAGGGAATGTTAATATATTTTATATTTGGACCTTTACAATAGATTTTCTTTTCTTGGTGCTATGTTAACAAGGGTGATATTTTTACATTTGTTTTTAATAAGCAACATGGAATTTAGTGCATTATCAAATATACGGATTATATATCTTTAAATTTAATGGAGATATCAACTCTCACAATACATACTGAAGTTTGCTGAACCTCATATCTATTCCTTTATTTTAATGGAGTATTAAAGTTCAACATCAAGTTCATCCCACCTTGTGTCGTGAACTTGAGTAGGCTGACGATGACATAAGTGGGCTATGTTATATGTTATAGCTATGATTTTTTTAAAATATATGTCGTCGGACTTTTTAAACCACCTTGATTGAAATAAGCGGAGACTGGATTATGACAACTTTAGGAATTATATAAATTGATTTTTGGTAGTGGTGGTGGTAGCAAAATTTGAATTTGCAGGGCAATAAACTGTTGCTGGACTCGAATAATACTGAAAGAGTTTAGACGACTGTGCAGTCTTCTTCGATTTATTTATTTATTTTCAAGAAGAAGAAGCCTGTGTGTCCTTGAGGGGAATGCAAACGCCATGGATCAATTATAAGAATATGTACGAGAATTATGGTAATTTGATGACCACAGACCACATTAGAAATAGTTGGGCCAGCTGTTTGCAGAATACCTAAATCATGTGCATATGAGAGTGATTTTTTTATTTATTATTTTTGAAAGAAACTGCACTTTGGCGGAGTGTGAAAAGTTTGCGTGGGTGTGTGTGTGTGCGTGCGTAAACAGAGCGCTTTTGTCAGAAAATAGGATGACGGTATCACAGAATATCTCATATTTGTTCAGTGTCTTCCGAGCTGCGTCCACAAATCAACTAATTAGTGCGATATAAAGCAGAGAGACTCTCGGCTGATTGAATCAGCTAAGGGCCCTCTGATATCTTGTAAAATTCATATAAAAGAATTGTGAGAGGTATAACAATCCCACCAGAGTTTGGCTGCGAACGTTTATTGGCGGTATCTGTTAAAGTTGTTCATGTGAGGTGTACTAGAGAATATTATGTGAAATATACCCTCTTAAAGTAACCTTGTAGAATATCGTCCTCCTTTACAGAGCCAGTGGCTTCAACCTGCTGACCCCGTTACTGTAAATATGAGTAGAGTGCGGCAATGAGCATCAGTCTTTTCTTAAAACAAGCTTGTAAAATTGGGACATCACAGCTTTATATGACACGGAATTCGACCATAATTTGCTAGAAAACAAGATGTCATATGCACCCTCTCCTTCAAGAAAAAATAGTTTTCATAAGAAATAGCATTTAAAAAACTTTTGCCAGCTTATAAAGATATTAAACGAGGCCATGGACAGTTCCGCGAGTGTAAAAGGAGAAAGAGCCCGGGCTCCTTTTGGACGCGGCGTTGCTCGAGTGAGCAAAAACAAGATTCTACATTTTTAATAAAAGGTTTATAGTATTTTTAAAAAGCATATAAACCTCAGTAATACAGAAGTTAATGTTTTGTTTTGTCTGAGATGGACCAAGTGGGTGGTACCATGTGTAGCAGAACTTAGCCTGGACACGTGGTCTGAGAATGACCAATCAGGCGCTCCTCCAGGTTTAACTACGTTAAATGTCAGATTGCAATAAACTAGAAGCTGTTGGTCGGGCCCGCGGAAATGGGCGAGCATAATCTCCTTAATCCAGGGTTTGTGGGACCTTTGGTAAACATCCACACTGGAGACACATTTTACTTTCCGAATTTTAGAGCCTCAGGGGGACAACTGGCGGGGCTACCGTCTCTCTCGTACCCGAGAAGGGACAACGTTTGCTCCCTCCCGTGGAATCCTTCGGAGCCGTGCAATGGATACTCTCAATCCTACTTTAGCAGCCCCGTGTCTATTAACCCTTCCTTCAATCGGTCGTGTGAAATTACCAGACCAGAGGAAGGCAAATGCTATTACAACAATGGCAACGGGAATAGGGAGACCTGTTCAGGTGGCAGCAGTCTCAAACGAGAGGATAGGGCGAGAGACACATCATCCCTAACATCTGACCACGGGATGCACAGTGGAATTGGCAGCACGGCTGCCTTTTCTAAATACGATTATGGGACCGAGCAGCTAACGCAAGACCCGCCATCCTGTCAGTCAATGGAGTCCGATTCCAGCTCCTCTCTGCTCAACGAGGGCAGCAAGCCTTCATCCAGCGACACACAGACCCTGGTGTCACCGGGAAGCCATTCCAGCAACATAGCCGCAGGCGGAGGTGAGCGTATTTTGTTTTTAACCACAGTTCTCACAATCGCACCTTCACGTTATTTATAAGAAAGAACAGGCTGCGCACAGCGTACATTTGCGGTATTAAACCGTCATTAGAGCTCGTTATCTTGATGCACAACATGCAGCTTAGGTTAGCCTGCAGGGTACTTGCGTGGTGTGCAAACGCCACTAGGGGTTGCCCTAAAATACTCCATGCGCCATGTGTGTGTGTACAGTTAGAGATAACCCCCAACAATCCAAATCACAAGCAGCGTTTGAGTAAACAATTTAGTTCCGTCTTCTATTTTTTATAGCTTAGGCGTGGTTCTGTTACTTAGACATATATACGCTTGACTTTGGTCTATTTTGCTCGCACTCACACAGATCAGTGCAGTGATTTAAAGAAGTGAGTCGCTTTGGTTGACTGCATCGAATAGAGACAGTTTTCTTTTTAATGACTCGTAAACAGAATTAATCTCTGTCGCTGTAGACTCAGGAGTCGTTTAATTTGCTTTGAAAGTCGCAAATAAGTACGGGGTATTTGCAAGCACGGCTCAATTACCACGTTAATGCTGCTTTAACTGCAACAATAAAACTTCCTGTGACACAAACCGCGGTATATTGGTGGGCTCCATAAAGGTGGCTGATTTTTCTTTTTGTTTTAAACGTGGGGAACAAAAACGAAACGAAACTGGACACGTCCTGATTTACAAATATTGGGATTTGAGTCAGAGACCAAAACAAATTCATGGTACATGTGCAGGGAATGACAGCTTCCAGGGGCATTCGTTTTCTCAGGTTAAGATAAAGCACAAGCCCTACATCATGGATGTTTAGCAAATCACATCAGCTTACTCCAGCTAAACCAAAACAATACATTTATTTACATATTTAGAAAAGCGCCTTATCACAATGCTATTTAACAGGTTTGCTCTAACATGGCGCATTGCATACTGACTTAACTAGGGAGGCAACTTGACTTGGACAGCTGATGCCCCAGTAGGTTCCCCATAACCTTGGAGGTGACCGTGATTTTGCAACCGTGGTGACTGTGTGCTCCCCTCCTCTCCCCTCTTCTCCAGGTGCCCCGTGGTACCCGATGCACACTCGGACCAGAAAGAAGCGCAAACCTTATTCCAAGCTTCAGCTGGCTGAGTTAGAAGGTGAATTTATGCTGAACGAATTCATCACCAGGCAGCGGCGGAGGGAACTCTCCGATCGTCTGAACCTCAGTGACCAACAAGTCAAGATCTGGTTCCAGAACCGCAGGATGAAGAAGAAGAGACTCATGCTGAGGGAGCAAGCTTTGGCCTACTTTTAGAGATGCGGCAGAAGGTGAATCGATAGGCAGTAAAAAATAAAAAATAAAAAAAAAGGAAAAGAAAAAGCCAAGCCTTCTACGCTCCCTTAGGTCTTCTTTTAGTGCATGCAACCATCTACCCATCTTTTACATTGCAAGCATTTATTACCCTACTTTATTTCTAATATTTTTATATCAAAGGTGCGGGTTGCAAAACCCCTAAACAAGCCGCTGCCTGGCATCCAAAGCTATACACGTCAGTGAGTCTTCACGTTTTGGTATAATCGCACAGAAGAAGCTGTGAGAATGTGTTTGTGTGCGTGTGTTTTACTTTATCTCGATGTGTCACGACATTAGTGTACGGCCTAAATGTGTCTTTAGTGTAACATCTTTTCGGTTGACACATAGTGACGACTTCAGGATTGTTACCGTTTTAGTCAGAGAAAATAAGGCGGGAGAGTCGACGAGCCCTCGAAATAGGCCTAAAAATAATAGTGAAGTCAGACAGGGAAGCCTGACGGGGCGAATCAGTGCAAAAAGAAATGTCTGAAATTATGAAGTGATAAAGAAGAATCTCGGTTTCGGTCGCCATGCCATATTTTGTTAGGTAAGAGGAACAACGCCTTTATCTTGTCTCCATAGTTTTCGCCACGTTTATGGGCACGTTCACGGTCACGGGCGGCAGATCTGGAAGTCTGGGAGTCTGCGTGAGGAGGCGAGAACTAAAACCGCAGTGTAATTCATATCAATGTTTTTATGACTGCGCATTGAAAATTGATTGCCATGACTTTGTTCATGTGCAAATAGATTTCTGAAGGTATTTCCCTCTTTCACCCCTACTTTTATCGCTTTTAAACGTGTCTTAACATCAACCACTGAATCCTGCATGGGTTGCGTTTCTTTCGTTTAGTGAGGTCACCGTTAGAAAACGGGTTTGAGCTGCTATAAAAAGTTTAAGTCCAGACTGTACCAGTCAAAAAAGTGTATTTTACAATGAACTAGCGAGGACCTGTAATGGAAAGATTCAACAGTACTACACAACTGTGTTCAAGGCCAACTCGGTTACAGCGAGGGACCCGCCTAAACTTGCAACAGCGGGAGAATAAGTTGTTTTTTGGGGAAAGCGCATTTCAGAAACTCGGTGCTTATGATTTTTTTTAAAATCAATATGTAGAATTAAAAAAAATGTAATCATAGGCTTATGTGTGTGCTCCCTTAATTCAGAGTGAATGCAGTGCATTATCCGTCATGTACAATGAGTAAGCTATAGCAGTGAAATGTTCTCAGCATGTTATTGATGTGAAATAATCATAAGTCATGTTCTGCAGGACACTTTTTCTGTAGGTGACTTTTATATTTTTTCTTCCAAACAAATGCCAACAAACGAAAACTTTTTGGACTCAAACGTCTTCAAAGAATGTATTATTATTATTATTAGAATTATTATTACTAGAATTATTATTAGGGAGGGAGGACGGTCTGTTAGACCTATTAATGTACTTGCTTTTTGCAATGTGCTCAGTGTTGCCCCTTTCTTTACCCTGTACTTGTGTACAACTTTGTTCAATGAAATGACATATGTTGGTATTTGCATCCTATTTGAGGAGGCCTTATCGCTATGTAATAGGCTAGTGCTTTATGTTATTGACCGTCTTGTAACAATATCGCATTCCATGGGCTATAGCCTATTTGTGGTTGTAAGGGCTGGAAATGTAGGCCAAAAGTGTATAGTGTCAAGAATGGTAAGAAATGGTATGTAAGGTTTGTTTAATTTTTTTAAATTTTACAAATGTTTTTATTTTTTTTATATTATTATTATTATTATTATTATTATTATTATTATTATTATTATTATTATTATTATTATTTTACCATTCATGACATTTAAAGAAACGACGTTTCAATGTAGTAGTTGTTTATTATCGTTATTTTATGTCACTCCGATTGCATTCCTTTCTTTGCGCTTGTAAGGATTGCTACGTTGTCTTGTAAAAGTAATAATGATATGAATGTATATGCGTAAGGTCTTCAATAAAACACAGTATTGAAAAGATTACTGGTATTAGCCTGTTATTATGTTGCTTATCTGAATGTTCTGCTTCAACACCAATGATAACTGTGGGGATTATTTTATTGGACGTGACCTGTAACACGGTTTAAAAGATACACGCGTCCACCACACTGAAATAAAGATTTGAACATTAATAGGACATTTGAAAGCATTTGAAAGAGTGTTTTGTTGGCACATTAATTACACATGCTGTGAAACGTAAGAAAATAGAGCCCACGCAGGGGGGGCTTTATTTATTTTTTATTGTTGCCGCAACAGATGCAAAGGTAGGTTATAGGCAAATAGGTTAAAATACAAAATTGCATCCAGGTGCATATTTTAAACTAACACTGAATATTGTGTTTATGAAGCCTGGGACACAACAACAACTACAAAACACCTAGACTGGTTTAAAGTAAAATTCCCTTTTCCGTCCTTGTGGTTTCTCTTGAAGTTCGACCTAATCAATGTCACTGGTATGCTACAAGCCTATAACGGCGCAGCTAAACACGCAATAGCTCTGTAAAGCAGTAATGGGGTTACACCCCAGTGCTCCATATAGTCAAGCCCCTTGGACTGCCTTTTCCTTGTGTATCCCATCTTCTGCCTTGCAGTGCGGATTTATAAGTGTGATAATTATATATCAAAGTAAAGTTCATTATAACATGCACGCAGACCAAATAAACATGCTTCCCTTAAATGACATGCACAGTACGCACACACTCCTTTACAATGAACCGTTTCTAAAACCCACAAGGCTCTCCCTACTGGCAAATGAGTGTAAAGCAATGCGCGGCGGTGCAGCGTCGTCCTGTCAGCTATCTAAACATGCAATTGTACGTTTGTCTTCAACAGTTTGCAGTCTGAGTTATGGTGAAGTAGGCTATGTTCACTGGAAACTGCTGTGCTGTCTGCATTTGGAATCAGATGTTGCCATTTCAGTGAACTGTGAACGTCTGCTCCTTGCAGCCGCCTGACTGAATGGCATTCCTGACTTGGTCTGTGCGTGATCAGGCATACATGTACAAATGTAAGATGGCGTGAGCTCATTACAGTCCCCTTGGTGTTCGATTAACTATTGAATCATATATTTATGATTTAAGATATATCAGTGAGCTTCTGAAATTTCGAAACGTTTATTTCGAGTTGATAAAAGTCTTGCAGGAGTGTTACCGGAGCTCTATTATTTTCATCAATTCAGAATTATTTTTGTACTTTTATGTGCTGTATATGATTTAATAAATATAACGGCTGTACGGTCCTCCGTGAGGTTGTCTGTACACACTGCTTCAAAAAGGGCACGATGTATGTGCGGATATGAAAACAAAAATCGAAATGCTGATTTTTTAAGTAACTCTAGTAAATGTAATTAACACTTCTCCAATTGTTTATGAATTTAAACACATGACACGTCAAGGGAAGGCGTAAATGAAAGACACATGCTGGCATCATGTAGATTTTGCTTAGGCCTACCTGATAAAACGGTGATTTGAAATCGTTTCGATATATCACGGCAACGGAATTTTAGTCATTTCTTTATCTTTAAAACAAGAAAGCAGTGCGTAATATTCTCATATTTTCCATTTTACGCAGCGATGACAACACAATATGTCCGTGTATGTTTTAATGAATACACAGTGCATCATATTCACAAAGCGACGCCAATCTGATGCAAAACATTACTCGTTAAGCGCACCTAGTATTTGTTGCAATAATTAACTAAGACTATGAAATAATGCCAGGCGATCTTAAAGTGGCTTTATTGAATTTGATCACCGAAAGGACGTCGTTCATAACAGCTCCAGCCTTTTCAGGTCATCAAACGCGTTGTTGACCATGAAAGGAGATAAAATTGTATCTTATGTTTGTGCGTTGCCTTGTTAAATTGGTAAGAAGAGAATGGCATACGGAAAAAGCACCATCGTCTTTCTTGCTTTTTGTTTAATCGCAAACCTTCGTGGCTATACTATGTTACAAATGTACAAATATATTTTTAGAAGGATTCAGGAAAACCTGCCATGAATGACAACACGAGCAGAAACTCATTAAGGTTCCATGGATCTGCTTCTATAACCCGCAAAAGAACCTATTGACATGAAAACGAGGGCGAGAAGCAATAGATATGAGCCAGGATCCATGGTTTGTAACAAACTGCGGTAGATTAACGCTCACTTAACAAAGAAAGAGTAAAGTGCAATTCACAGCAGCAACAATTTACATAACATCTTAATTCGAATGTATTTTGACAGCTACGTAATTAGACTAAGCACCCAAACAAGTCTACTTTCAGCACAGCGTGAATGCGATTAGTGTCACGACTAAATGACACAAACACTCGTGTGTATTTAGAGGCTAGTTCAATGCGTCATTTGTAAAATGGTTGGATTTTTTTGGGGACTCATTAACTTGACAATCAGGCCTTTGAACTGTGTCGAATCAAATGCCGAACACGGAATTTTAACTTGAACTTCAAGCCAGAGTAATCTATTAATATTATTTATTACTTTCTGTAACTTGTTTATTTAGACAGAGGATCTTTGCTCTACTTTATCATTGCTTGGAAGGTTTTCCACGTCCAGAAACACCAGTTCACGACGCCATTACCTGCCTCTCTGTTCTTCTAAGGCTAAAATGATTACTGCGTAATATCTCATTTTAGTTTGCCTTTACATGTCTTGTCTGCATTCTAAAGTGACCGAATTCCCTTTCTACAAAATGATGAGTTTAAAAAACCACAAACAATCAAAGATATGCTTTGCGTTTCCAGACAATCTGGTGATATTTGGCGTTGCAGGATTTTACAATAGGTCTTTCACAGCTCTTGAGCACTTTTGACTTTGAGACTGGCTAAATCTGTTTATGGCAGCCTGTCTCCGCGTCCCAAAGGTCACTGAGCTTCACAGTGCCCTTCGCAGAGAACTTGTGTGGAGTGTGGTCTACGTCCCCCGTCACCCCACTGTCGTTTATGGTACAAAGCTGGCCTGAGAAATAGAAAGCTCTGTTATTCCTACTAAAGTGTGTGGCAGAGGGGGAGTGTGGAGTGTGTGGACGTGCGTGAGTGTGAATGTGTGTGTTTTAAAGGAGACTGTTAATGTGATAAAGAGAAGATAGGTAGGATGCTCAACGTAAGAGATCTATATCGTTTTACGTCTTTCAGAACTATTATATATTGATTTTGACATGATTTGAAATGAGTTCGCCACTAGCTGCTTTTTTTCTGAAACGCACGCCCGTATCAATTTGTTTTTCAATAGCATCGCGCCTCCAACAGCCCTTAATACGGGGTGTGAAGGTTTCATTGCTGTCTCAAAAGAGCCGAATTCCTTTTAGACCAGTTGTCCCTGGTGTAAAGAAAAGCAAAACATTTCAGAATCGATTGAAATCATTGTAATGTTTCTCGATCAGCCAGTTATATTATCACGGCAGGGCTTTATGTTCTATTTTCGCAATAATATAAAGAATGTAAACATTGTGCACAGCGCTGGTCAGCTCGTGTTTATGCAGTATGGCTATATAATGCCGGTGTTTTGATTGAACTTTCTTTCTTTTTTCTTGACAAATTGTTTGATTTTCTCTCTGACGAGGACACTTGAGGCGTTTTTAATTGGCATTCCGTATTTTTGATAGAGGACTGGTCTTTCCAAGGGCGACTCTTTCCAAGGGCCTTAAAGTGCCCACTGAAGGTCAAGTATGCAAGGATGGAACTGCATTAACTGTTTCATACATGGTGAAAAATTTTGTGTCACCTTCAAGTTTGATTAGCGTTGGTGGTGTAGCTTGAGCTATATTACCGTCTATTATTTTATATGCATTGGCACGGTGTAAATGTAAGGGCTCCTTAAAAAGCAAACATATATCAGAGCTAACACGACATTAGCACTAAGTTTAAGCAAGTATTTCAAACATATCTGAGATGACAGCAGGAAACTCGTCGCTTTTAGTTTAGGCATACAGAACCATTTTTCGCAAGACTAACGCAAACAAAACCGACTTTTGACACCCACGCAGAAATCAGCCACCAGTATCTCAGTTTGCATTAAGGTTCAAAACTTTATCACGATTACCCTGCTGTATGCGTGGATATGTACATTTTCTCAGTTGGGCTCGGTAACATCAGAAAAGATTAGATCAAATATTTAAAAAAAAACAATAACATCAGGAATTTGCTTGTAACGCTTGAAAAAAAAAGAAAAAAGAAAATAGTATAATTATTACACTAAAGTTGAGTTATGTCAAAATATGACGAAACCAAACGAAATGCATTATCTTTAAGTTAGCAAATTCAAAATAAACACATGCGTCATGCTTGGGTCCGTCCAATGCGTAATATCGTAAGCGCGGTAAAAAACAAAACAAAAAAGAAAAGACAATTCCTTTATTCATTTTTCACTTTTTAAATGCCCCTTCTTATTATGTGATGTGATTTTAAAAAATATAATTTAGGTATTTTAGAAGATTAACTCTAGTAAATAGAAGATTCCAGTGCACGCCGAGCCTAAAAATATCTTTTTAAATATATCAGCATGTGACCATAGCCTCAAGTAGGGTTTTTCAAATAAAATGCTCTTTATTCGGACTTTTGTAGAATAGTATTAACCGTGAAGCCGAGTGTCCCTCTAGCAAAACACAAATAGAAGCTCACGTTTAGTTCCTCTAGAATTTGTTCAGATAGACTCGCTTCACTGTTCCTCTGTTTAAATGGTTTCCAGGTCTCTCTCTCTCTTTCTCTCTCTCTGTGCTTTTTAGGGCGTCGAAATAACACATGGGAGCTGAATGCAGTAGTCACTATACTGAGCGATTTCTTGTGATGTGCAATCATTTAATACTTCTAATAAAAAAAAGAGCGTTAACACATTGTTGTGAAAGCTTTATGTCCTTGTGGTTGAAAGTGAAATACACTCTGGAGATTGCTCTAAATGTAACAGCAACACACAGCCTTATCTTGTCAGCTATTGTTGTCACCACAAACGCTTTACGCTAGGTGCACTCACGGAGATCTTAGTTTAAAAAAAAGAAAAAAGAGTGAGACAAGAAAAACAAGCCTCTTTAGTGTTGCCTGGAACTCTTCACAGCTCATACAGGGAGGTTTAACTGCCCGGCTTACATCCAATTAAACTTATCTAGGCCATGAGGGGACAGTAATATGATTACGCAGGCTTCCCACATTTAGCCTTGACTTCAGCTAACTGTAGAGCAGTGTCCTGGTAAACTGCACCCATTGTGTATTTGTGTGTGTGTGTGTAGCTCTGTGTCTGTGGTGAAACTTGTATCTTTTGGCAATGGCTTTATCGACACTTTGGCGCAACCCCTTTCTTTCTTTCTTTTTTTACAAGAAGGTGACGCCTAGGCTAACAGTTGTAATTTCGGTGCTAGGTAGCAACACATAGCTTAAATTCCTCAGACACAGCTATAACGGTGCTTTGACAGTGATATTTAAGGGAGTATTAGCAAAGCACCAAACTGAACATTGTGTCTGAAGACGACTGGAACGGGCACTTAAAATGTTCTCATTGTCTGAGTTGTTTTTAATTAGAATTATAAGGAGACATATCTGGGATACAGGCCATTTTGCTTTAAAACTCTGCATACGCTTTGCCTGCTCATTTGGTGCAGCCTTATCAAACTTTCCTGGGTCCTACTGCTAGCGGAATTTGTGCTCCGGCTCCCACATCCAGTGAAATAAACACATGGTAAATCCTATTCTTTCACTTTTGTTCCTTGCGCACCAAGGTGAAAGCAGTCAGTGTTTGAACCCCAGGAAGCGGATATTGCCAAGTGATGGACGCTGGCTGGTCATATTTTCCATATTATGACAATTACCGCAACTTAAATGCAACCAGGAGTGCCATTTTCCATTTGTTTAAATGTAGAAATAGTTCTTGAGTCCAGAGAAGCCTTTCTGTGTTTCTGTTGTCGTGATCAGCAGCTTTAACCTTTAAATTTTATTAGTGCATCGCTTATTCATACCCTCGCATTACTTATTTATGCCGGGCTATTACGCATCATTGAAATGATTATGATGAGGAAATGAATTGACAGTATTGTTTTGGACTGTCTGCCTCGATTCTGTTATTGCCCGCTGAAAGGAAAGTTTGGAGTTTTTATTTATTGTTTTTTTAAATTATTATTCATTCTTTATTTCTTGGATGATATAAGGATGATATAAGGATGCATTTTAAATGTCATAATTCAGAACCCTTTTTACAGCCAAGGCCAATTAGTATGGCGGCTTTTCGGGTTTTAGAAATTCAACTTCAAATGCAAGTCTTGGGTTTATTTTTATTATTATTATTAATCACACAGTGCACTATATATTTCATAGTGTTAATATTGGAAATGACATTTTGATGCGCGAATTATTCTTGTTGTTGCACAGCAGCCCAACAGTAATGGAGCAGCATGTGTCAAACATGTGTCCATATAGGCCACAGGGCCAGTGTGTTTACACAAATATTTCCAGAGCTGTGATTGTTAATGAGAAAAAAAACAAATACAGCAGCCGGGCTTCATGCATCACAAATAAATTCTTATTGTCTTTTTCTTTTTGCTTATCTCAGTATATTTTATTCGGAGTAATTTTTATTAGATATTTTGCCTCGCAAACGTCCCAAACGCCAGATTTGAAACTTTTATTCCGATATTCGTGGAACAAAAGACCAGATTTCTTAAATATGTGCGTGAGTCGAAGTAAAAAAAAAACCCAAACATAAATAAAAAATCAAGCTGAAATTAATCTCGCTGCCTCTTTGTAGAAAGGTTGCACAATATCCACTTCCTGAAATCCAAATTCCTCTCATTCTCAGCGTTTATGGTTTTCTATGGAACAAAGGGATTTAGCGTTACTACAGCCATTCGCAGTTTTATGGTGGACGTAGAGAGGATTTTAGTGGTCAAATTCAAGTGCTGTGTCTGGACAGCTGTCTGCTTTCTTTGTACTTGGATTCAGGATGCATCATGTGAGGCAACCTTTTGTCTGTAGGGGTAGTAAACAAGCTAATGCCATTGCCACGTTTTCACAAATTCGCCTGCAGTGGAAGCTCACTTCCAATGCTTGGAGTCGGATGATGTTGCTTCTTCTTCCCATTGCTGTCGGGAGTCACCGAAGTCACTAACTTTCTTTGAAATTATATATGTATAGCAACACAGGTGTCCCCTAAGATACGGCAACAGAACGATATTGTGTTATTGGAAAATTGGGTAATAATTTGAGAGTATATTGCAGCGTTTAGGAAGCAGCCTATAATCATAAACAATGGGCCATCATATTAATTTCACCTTGAGATAGTATCAGTTAGTCTATAAAGATTCTGAGATGGCCCTCAACAGTACAATTAAAAGTTTACAATGACGCAGGAAATCACACGCAGGCGCATCTTTTCTCCAAACAATTCATTTTATTGGAATTTTTTTAAAGTTCGAGGAACACGTCCCTGTCTGTCACGCACAGATGAATGTCGACATCCTGGTGAAAATAAAATAATCAGAGCAGCTTGGACCATCAGCTGGGACTTATTTAATTTTAGAGGGAAACGTCGGATGCACTCCTACTACTCGGTCTATAGGCCTTTAAGTAGCGCAGCGCATTACTGAACAGACTAATACTTGCTCTGCTCTGCATCTTATAGATACTTATAGAAGGATTTTCATGCCAATAAAGTCCAACCACACCTTTTCCAAACTTATAAATCAGAACATTTTGAAAGTGTGAGCTATTCAACACATTGAATATTCTGAGGAGTGTTGCCAATAACCACTCCAAACTGGAGTAATGCTAAAGCCAGTCATTTGAGGTACTAATTATTTGTGTATGTGTGTGTGTGTGTGTGTGTGCGCGCGCGCGAGTGTGTGTGCGTGTGTGTGTGTGTGTGTGTGTGTGTGTGTGTGTGTGTGTGTGTGTGTTTATATATATTGGGGCACACTTTTGGTCCGAGTTAGATGCATGGCCCATGGTTCTGCAGGGATTCCAGGATCGAGGTCTTGAATTGTCTGATTGTCTTCTATGAACTCATCCAGAGTCAAATGGAATAATTAGTGTGGACCGAATAACTTGCTCAACCAACATGCCTTACCTTGTAGTGTAATTACGGTTTCCTTCCCCGTTTTTCATTTGATGAACCCTAAACAACTGAACGGCAAAGTAATGCAATAGGGTGCTGCATAATTTTAAAAACATAACCATGAATGATTCAGATATCTGTTTATTAATCACGATTTTATGTGCAGCGAACTCGGATAAGCACCTACGAGTGGAAATGCATCAAAACAAATAATAGCTCATAATCTTCTTAAAAAGCGTAAAAAGAGTCATTTGCTGTGATTTGTGCAACTTTTTATAAATTCTGAAGCGCTGACTGAGCTCATGGGGCTGCTTTTTAACGGGCTTATGCTTTATATGGGCTATATTCTCTGTGATTGCTAATCACCATCCTCCTTTCTTTTGTGTTGTGTGCAAGATCAGTATTCATAATTTGCAATTCATTGGTCAACACTTTTACATTGCTAGTAATCCAGTAGTACTCACTCGTAAGAGTGAGCGTAATTATTGCAATGATAATATTAATTGTAATAATCTTACCTGTAAAACGCCATAACACTATGAAAAGCATGCCATTGAGTGGACTCTGCAGTTTGTGCTATGCCTTTTTAAGGAGCTGTAGCTGTTTAGCTAGCCTACCAGCAGCCCATAAACATAAACATGCACAGCACATATCTTTCTAATTGTCATAAGCCAACAAACAGGAATCTGTTACTGGTTTTCTTAGTGGTCCCGTGGTGTTTGGAAATTATTCGTTTGAACCTCCTCGATCTTACCTAAAGCCAACCACTCCTACACATCCAACTCTTCCAAATTGATATATGACAATATCTACTTTCGATCACGTGTCTGCGGGGCGACTTAGACGGATTGCGCGTCATCTCGCCTTCCCAAATTTTCCCCTTCTGCTGCAGCTCCTATCCAAAACATCTATCTATAGTACGGAGCACGAGAGAGAGAGAAAGATGTTTAACTCGGTGAATCTGGGCAACTTCTGCTCCCAGACGCGCAAAGACCGGACATCCGAGTTTGGGGACAGGACGGGCTGTGCGTCCAATATCTACCTCCCCAGCTGCACCTACTACGTCCCCGAGTTTTCTGCCGTCTCCTCGTTTCTTCCACAGGCCCCGTCCAGACAAATCAGCTACCCCTATTCCACAAATCTGTCTCAAGTGCAGCCGGTACGGGAAGTTTCATACGGCTTGGACCCTGCTAGTAAATGGCACCACAGAAGCAACTATGCGTCGTGCTACTCGGGAGAGGATCTGGTGCATAGAGACTGTCTTCCACCATCCACCATGACAGAAATGCTTATGAAGAACGAGAGTGTCTACAGCCACCACCATCACCATCACACTCATCCGGGCTCCAATCACCCTTCCACAGGTTTTTATTCCGGCGTGGGGAAAAACAATGTCCTCCCGCAAGGTTTCGATCGCTTTTTTGAGACGGCGTACTGCAGCAGCACGGACAATCAGTCAGACAATTGTTTACAAAAGGGCGAAGGGGAGAAGCTGGAAAGCGACTCCCAACAGCAGCAGCAGCAACAACAGCAGCCCACAGCGTCTGTACCCGGAGCCGCGGAGCAGGAAAAAGACCCAGAAGATGAGGAGGAACACACAAATTCAGGCTCATGTACGTCTTCCTCTGCAACAACCAAGGACGGCAACGCCAGCAAGAGCAGCCACTCGAGTAGGTATACCGAGCTGTAAAATGGGGGAAGGTTAAGGGGACTAACCCGGTGTTTTGTCGGTCAGATTTTATGTGGAGTTTTATAAGCATTCAAACGATTTTATTATAACCCTACAAAGCTCTTTCTTGCAACGAGAAGAATTTTTACGATGGGAAAGCGCTTTGAAAAAAAGGGGATGTTATACACAGACGCCTCAATGGTGAGAGTCTGTGAAATTTTTAAGAGAGAGCTATTGTGACAAATGTTAACTTTGATCATGAACTTGCGTTGGGCATTTTAAGGGATTTTCTCGTTGGGCTGTCGGGAGTAAAAACCAATTGGGCAGAACATTGCTTTTGGCGTCTTGTGAATTTTCTTTTAGTACAGGGTTTGCTCGCAAAAGACATGCTGCGAAGAGTATTACACACTTTACGGTTAAATGCGTTCTATCTATCTATCTATCTATCTATCTATCTATCTATCTATCTATCTATCTATCTATCTATCTATCTATCTATCTATCTATCTATCTATCTATCTATCTATCTATCTGATGATAGATTAGAAGCGTTTCCTTCATTTACGAGCATACTTAATCGTGTTTTCCCTTGTATGTGGAGATTGCGTAGGCTGCACATTATTCCACTTCCCCACAATCCGCTGGAAAAAGCTTAAATTCATTAATGTGCATGTTTCCTTCCGCACATTAGGCTTCTTTTCTCCTAATGATTTGCACGAGGTCGCCTGTCATTTCTATTAATAACTAACTTCATCTAAAAAAATAAATAAAATAAAAAAATCCAAAAATGGATTTTATTTTTAAAAGGAAATTTTAGAGATTTGGTGCTTGTGTTCAAAACACATTTAACCTCATGTGCATTGTTTTAGCTCAGCTAGGGAACAGACACAAGCTGAGACCGGTGTTTAGCCCTCTTTCACACACACATAAAAAACAATAAAAAACACACACATTTCCCTGGTCACCTGTTTGATAAGACGTTACAGGGCCACAGAGGTCTTGGTATGGCATTGCAGGCAAGGGCAGTGCATTTAAACCCACTGCCAAAAGATTGTGTAAATTGTTATTTTAGCTCCAGGGGAATCTGGCGCACATAATGCGGTGAAATACTTTTGTTGTTGTATATTTATAACAGATAAACACGTACTTAAAGGCTGTAAGTTGATATTATTTACTCCAAGCGATTCGGATATTTAACACTCTTTATGGTTGGTTTATCTGATAGCTTCAGCCAGTTCACCAGATGAATGCTGACTGAAATGTTATCAGTACTAATGCCACTGAAACTGAATTCTTAGCATCTGGCAAGTCTGTCGCCTCTTCAGCACTTAAGCTTGCTGTGACCCCCTTTAAAAACGCATTGCTCTTGTTGTTAATTAATGTAACGCCGCTGATCATTTTCCGTGACAGCTCGACTTTATTTTGAATTTTATTTTTCACTTTTATTTCTTCTCCAGGCGCTCCTCGAACAAGGAAGAAGCGGTGTCCATATTCCAAGTTTCAGATTCGAGAGCTGGAGCGGGAATTCTTCTTTAACGTTTACATCAACAAAGAGAAAAGGCTTCAACTTTCCCGAATGTTAAACCTCACCGACCGCCAGGTTAAAATTTGGTTTCAGAATAGAAGAATGAAAGAGAAGAAGCTGAGCAGAGATCGCCTCCAGTACTTCTCTGGAAATCCCCTATTGTGAGCAGGAGCAGAGAGTGTCACAGTGTGGGACGGTGGCATTTAGGCCCCCTCTTATCTCACTGAGTTGTCACTGTGGGCATACCCATTTTCTAAGGCAGCCCACATCACCAACAGTGCAATGCTAAAGCGGACAGTGGCAGAAATAGGCCTGCATGGGATAAAAATCGCCATTTTCTTATAGCCCTACGGGCGGCGTTGAATTTCTAGCTGGTCCCCAGAAAAAGGCCTACACGATTAGAATAATCATTTATATGCTGTTCTTGAATATGTCCCTCTATTTATCATGATCCTTCATTGTGTTTATTCTATTGTTCACATATTTGTTAAAAACAATATGAAATATAACAAGCTTTTTGAATCCTTTATTGCGCAGACAACTTTTAGCTCTCATCCCCAGCTCTGGTCTTTGTATATAGCTTATCCCCATCTAATTATTTCTTTACCGGAGTACGAGCAAATTATAGGAAATCTTTAATTAAGCTGCATATTTCGCCATTGAGAACTGTGACGTCCAATCTGTGAAAAAAGTATATCCCCCTGTACAGAGTAGCCTATGCAATGTGCTATCATGACTGTAAATAACCGTATGTTGAATTTCCTTTCCGTTATCCCTGCTGCTATTTTTTCAGTACAGTGCCCATTCAACTCTAACAGCTTTAACGCCAACACTTGTTAAATTATTTGCTTAAAGCGTTGCTGCTTTCGATTCCAGAGAGGAGGAGCAGATTGTCGGCCTGTGTATCATTAACATAATACCTATGAAATAAACAGAAAATCTATAGGCAAATCACAACGACTTTGTGCTGTTTGTCTTTTTAATTACTACCCTTACCAGTGATGTGTGCATTTATTTGTTACTTTGTCTTGGTCGTGAGTCAAAACCTTTTGGAAATACCAACTGCTCATAAATGTGTGTATAACCTAACGCTGCTGGCTTGCACACATAACATGTGCACACTTTAAACCTCTGTTAAATGCCAGTTCACGAGTCTACGCGCATTTGGTGCGGTGGATTTGGTGTCGATGGGAAAATAAGGAATAGTGGCTACACGTGAGGGCTTTTTGACAATTTTAAGGTTACATCGGTGTAAAAAGGATTATGTTTGAATTTTAGCACAACTTTAAAAAAAAGAAAAGAAGAAAAGAGGTAAAGCTCAGATCTTAGAAATGTAGAGAAGAAGGGTTCAATGATAACCTCTTTTAGTGGCCACTAAATGGAATCGCCACTCTTGTAGTCTAGACACTGCCATAAAGACACAAGCACTAAATGCCTATTTTTTCTCTTAATTGCACCGTCTGTTCGGGGGGAATGGCGTTCACTTCCGCAGTAAATAGTAAACAAGCAGGACTACATGTCCGGGGAGCGTTGCAAAGAGGTTTCGACATGACATGACATGACATAGACCGACTATGTCTGTCTATATATATATATATATATATATATATATATGTGTGTGTGTGTGTGTGTGTGCGGGTGTGTGTTTAGTTTGTGTGCGTGTACGCTAAACATATGCGCATGATGATTGCACGTGTGCATTAAGTACAATTTATAATTAAATGTAGTCTTTGAACTTCCATAATGTCAAGGCCTTCACCTTTAACCCGATGCAATAAAGTGGAATCAAGGAGCCCCTTTAGCCCGGAAATGTGTGCAGCGGCGGAATGGGCCAATAAGAGTGAGTGGGAACAGAAAATGGAATGTGTACAGAGAACAACTTTGACCCCTCGCATTAAACTACAGCAGGTAACTTTGCCAGCTTTAGCACGTCCAGTAAATACACTTTATTGTCCTTGTAAAATGTATACGTTTTCACGCATGAGGCGTTTTAAAACATTTTGGTGTAAACTGTAGATCTGGATTTGTATTCTCTAAGAAGAGAAAACGTGCTGGTGTGTGGCTGTCCCAGTGTATTTGTCTTAATGGGAGGTTCTGTAAGTGCAAACATGACGGTTTGTGAGTGCGTGGGTGTGTGGTCCTTGTGAGTCAGTCTACCCTTTGATTCTTGACTTAACAAAAGACTGCACGGGCTGTTCTGCTCAACAGAAATATTACCGCACCGTTTGCACGTTGTTGTGTTTCCTCCCATTGGTGTGATTTTGGTTATTTTCGGAAATAAGGTTTTTCTTCAAGTTAAAAACGGTTTAAAGTGGGAAAAGGGGGTGGGGGGAGTAAAAGGGATGACCGGCGCTTTTTTGTGCATCTCTTTAGAAGGTCATGTATTTTATCTGCATGAAGTGAAATCAGACTTAATCTGCCCGTCTTAGTATATCATCAGGGATGACAGGGGGCTGTTCTGACTCAAGAAAGACGAAGCACGCTAGCCGACCAGATCAAGGCTATACCAGCCCCTCTTCGCCACACCCACCAACCTTGGCCCTGGGACAGTGACGTGGTAATTTGTAGGTTTCTCCAACACCCAACGTCACTAACAGAGAGTGCTGCAGAGTCTTCTGCAGATGTTGTCTCTCAGCCACACGGGGGCCAGGACTCTCCCGGCCTCTGAACTGCTTTGTTTCCTCAACGGGATCTTGAAAACGTTTCCTGATATAGATGCCTCGGTGACATCACTGTAGTATTATTAGTTGTAGTAGCAGACATCAGTTTTGGCGATGTGTGACAAAAGGACAGTCCACTGTGCTGGAATGCGGCTCTTGCCATGCGTCAGTCTGGCTTGTGCACTTGGGTGTTGCGGTGAAGAAAAACATGGCGGTTTGTTTCATTTAGAGCAGAGGAAAGAGAAAAGAGACGATGTAGCCTGGGTCCATTATTATGCCCGAGGAAATTTATTTAATTCGCCTTCATAATAAGTAATATTTTTGTGCCAGAAAACTGGTAATAAGATCATGTTTTTATTTATTATGCACAAAAAACGAAATTATAAAATAACACCGGGTAGAGGGTGTCTTCGTCTTGTGCGTGTGTTTGTGTGTGTGTCTTTTCCCCTCATAAACTTAGAAAAAAGAAAACATTACACACCAGTAAAAAAAAAAAAGAAGTTAAATACAGGGAAAAAACTGTTACATTTTCCTTTTTGGTTCATTTTTTTTCTTCCATTTTGTTACAAATTTAAGGCAGCCATTTGTTTTTTTGTGTTGTTGTTGCTGTTTTCATCTATAAACTGTTCTGACTTTAAATTTGCTTTATTTTTCTTGTAAGTATACTTGGCGGGATTTTGTTACCCGCCTCCTGCAAATTCTAATCAAGTGATTATAGGCTATTGAATGCTTTTATACTACGATGTTGTACTTACATCTCAGCACCTAACCGGTTCTATTGGGCCATAAAACAGTTCGTCGCTGTAAAACGAGCACCGATTGCTGCAACCAACTAGCTTGCAAAGCGCCTTCATTTACATTAGCGCTTTTGTAGGCTGCCCTTTATGGATTGTTGTCACCAAAATTAGTTTTGGTAAAACTTATCTAAAGTTTAAATCCCATGCACGTGGCATCTGGTGTAAGGTATTCGGTAAAAGGTAATAATGTAATCCTGCTGTACTTTGACGGTGGTTATCGCTTTGCTATTTAATTAAGCGCTTGCGTGATCCTGGCACCATAAATTTGAAGTTAGCCACGGAGTGGACAACAGCATGAAAGAGCTCACAGAGCACAGCCTGCCTACTTGCAACTGGAAAGATATTTTAAAGTGGCCGCCAGGAGCAAATTACTTATGTCGCCCCAGTGGCTCCTGATTAGTGCAGGAAACCCACTACCATGTAGGCTGTCTCGCAGCATTCAACGCCCATATCTGCTGGCATTATCATAACAACCTCCAGGTTTGCAATAATTTATACGATAATTTAGTGTTGGTTGCTGGCTGAAATTTAGACAAGTGTAAAGACCATGGTAAAAACAAAACAGAAAAAAACAGTGCCAGTAAAGTGCGTGTGTGTGTTGGGGGCGGGGGGGGGGGGGGGGGGGGGGGCAGCTTTTTCTTCAAAATGTTTAGCCAGACGACAAAGCCGGCTTTAGGCGTCTTGTAAAAAAGAATAAAATTGAAAAAAAAGGAAAAAATCCAGAAATTTTCAGCGACCACTTATTGGGAAATAAGGTGGTTTTCGCGTTTCCATGGGAGAAATGGATCTGTATAAACAAACAACATTCTGTTATGGAAGCAGAGAAGAACGAATGCGCATTGAAAGTTTTCCTCAGTTTCTTTTTAAGAAAAGCATAAATGTGGGGATAACCCTGCTGCATAGCTTTGCTTTAACTACCGCAATCTTTGGGCTCTACAGCAAGTAGTTCACAACAGTTAGCTCCCCTCACTTCTAGCTTATGATAATCACAGTCACGCAAATCTGATTGTTTCAAGTGGAGCTCTTCTGCCATCATGTGCAGGGTCAATGTGCATTCTGCTGTAGGAAAAAATAAACAGCAAAAAAACAAAAAAAACAATCAAGTCATACGCTCGTGTTTTTCTGCTCTTTATAGCCTCAAACACAATTTCCATGACTGGTTTGTGAAATCACTGCACATTTTCCAAGCTGCTGGCAGCTCTGCAACAGCACATTACTGTCCCATCTGTGACACCCCAGCACACATTTTGGGTACTACCATAACAACAGGCGTTGTGTCATTTTACTTTATCATTTCAGATATATCGCTCCAGTATGCACTCTTCTGCAATGCCACGTTTGTGAGGTTTCTTTGTGTCTTTTGTGAAATGTTATTACATCTAACTAGTGCGCATATAATTTGCTTTTACTCGTGACTGTTTCAGGCTTTGTGCTGAGTCGCTGTTAGCCTGCGGGCTAGGTGGGGAATGTGTCATAAAGCATTTTTGTGCGTGTTTGTCAGTGGTGTGACTTTGTGAAATGAGCTGACAATATAACGTGTGGGTGTTGTGTCTTTCTATGAAGCAAAAACCTGCCTTTGTTACACAATTTTAAGGTGTGAAAATTGGCTACATTTCTATTCATTATGTTGTCTATATTGTCTCCTCACTGCTAAACACCAGGGTATTGTTTATGCTGTGGTGTTGGATGAACACGTTCACTACAGTAATGTATCCACACCGCCAAGATTTTGTTTTGCACCAGTGTAATTTTTCTTTTGGAAAAAAAAAACACAAAACAACCATCATTTACTCTGAGTATTTATTTCACCTACATTGACTATGTATATATGTGTGTGTGTGTGTGTGTGTGTGTGTGTAAAAGCAAAAGGTTTTATATCACCTTGACGCACAACCATTTTGTATACATTGCACACATAACCAAAAGCGCAAAGTGATACAAATGTTGCCCTTGCCTTTGGAAATGATTCTGAACTGGAAACACAGCCTCGCGTGCGTTTGCTTTCACAGAGTAAACAAGCAGGCTAACCCTCTCCGTGGTTAAAGCATTTTAACAAACAGTTTAAAGCGTTTAAACACAGTCTGCTTTAGCAGCCAAGTTTTACAGTTGCTGAAATACAAAATATGCTGAGGTCTAACTCGTTTTAGCAGCTTCTTTATGTTAACGAGGAAAAGTCAACAACATTAACTAAACTACGGTTTAGTTTCAATCCAGTGGGTATAAAATATAACGCTATTGTTCTTCTGACTTTTAATGTAGGCTTTAAATTACGTGATACGAAAGTTGCACAACAGCCTACATTTATATTTGTTTTATATCCGTTTTATTCTACTTTGTTGAATAAAACGGCATGTTTTTCCCCCCATGTTTTATGCTTTTTACATGATAACTGTTATTATAATTTAGACATTATCTAATTAGCTTTCAGGATAGAAGAAACAAAATCACATTAAAAAAACTTTCTGGGCGTAAACACTTTCAAAGCTCGTATATTGAATAGAGGAAATTATTTTCAAATACTTGTTTCCACTGCTACTCTGCGTGTGAAATAAGGATGACAATAATAATGGTAATAAAAACAAAGCAAAACAACAAACAATTAAAAAACAGTTAAAGTACTAATAATAACACAACCAAACATGTGCAAAGGAATTGAAACATTTATAGAAATACTACATGTGCGCAAGTAAGCAAATACCTATTTATTAGGCTATACATACGTAAAAGACACTTAATATAATTCTGTACACCACAACATAAATATCCTTGTAGGCCATCCATTTGCAATTCCCTCGTACAGTTGAACACATTATAAGGCGACACCCCGTTAAACAGTGCTGCTTCGTTGGTTATTTCAGTCTACTTAAAGTTGACCAATTGCTTTAAAAAGATGTGGCATTATTATTATGATTAGTCTAATGAATTCTGGTGCATTTCAGCTGGGGCACAATGGTAATACAAAAACAAATCCAAATTTATAATCAGAGAATCCAAATTATGGTGGTAATGCTACAAAATCAGTAAAAGTCTTTCCCCAAAAGATGACAGTTTTATATTAAGCAGGTCAAAAGAAAAAAAGCAAAAAAAGCAAAAAGAAACAAAATTACTAGCCAAATACTTTTTGGGCTGCTCCACACATTCATCTGTACGATTTTTTTAAATTTCCAAGCGTAAAAAAATGTCCTCATTCCTGCTGAGGCTTTGCTTAAGAAAACAACACATCTTCTTACCCGCTTACAGCTTTTCTCGCTAAACCTGTAACAACAACAAAGCGGTTGGAGTTTTAAAAAGAAGCAAACAAAAAGAAAATACACAAATTGTACCATTTGGATCAAATCCAGGCGGCTTCATCTCCACAGCATAAGCTCCGAGGCGAAAAGAAACTCGAGGCATGGCTGAGTTAATTTGCTTTGAAGCATCTAAAAGTTTGTGCTGAACTAGAAATAAAACATCCAAAAGCCACGTAGTAAGAGCCTTTAAAATCACTGCAGCAAGAGCTGCCGTCCTTTGTTCTTCCTGGTATGGGCCTGCTGGTCTCACCCCCAGATGGTCACTAGGTGGCGCTCTTGCTCTACCAAAAACCCCTTACTCTTCCCAACTTGACCGCGCTGACGTCACGTCAGTCTGGAGCATCAAGGCCACTTCCACGCAGCTATTGGTCTGAAACTCACATGACATGTCTCCGAGCATCCATAATTATCTTACTGATATTTTTGCACCCCCCTCCAAAAGATGTCAGCATCCTACTGTCATTTTTCTCCCGGAGAATCCCGTAGTTTAGACCAGTGGAACACACCAAACGATTACTGTGTTACCAAATGCAAAAATGTCATGTCCGAATAACATAGCTCCCGGTAACTTCCTCATGGATTCCTTAATGGGAGGATCATCTTCCTTCAGGGGTGACAGTTATTCCAGCAACCCCGGAATGTACATCCACTCAGCTGCAGAGTACGGATATTCAGTGATGAGAAACAGTGGGAAGGTTGGACTGTCTTCACTCTCGAAAGGAGACGAGATTCTTACTCCGGGCGGTGTGTCGCTCAGCGGCTTCCAGGATGAGGCCTACCTGTCAACACAACTGGCCACATGGACCCCAGGCTCCAAAACCTCCAGGGACGAGCAACCTGTTGCCCAGTGTTTACAACCCTGCTCGTTTCCAATGGGTAGCGTCAAAGAGGAGGCGTTTTGTTGCCTCTACCAGGAAGACAGCAATAAGGGGAAACAGACAACAGAGTCAGCCACTTACATCCGGCTTGGGGACAATAGCTGCCGGCCTCAGCAAACTGCCTCCTCTTCCAGCGGATGTTTCAAGGTGTACAGCGGAGAGAGGCCGCCACAGGATGGTCGGCAGTTCCCCTCCAGTTTCTCTCTGACCCACTTGGCGACATCTGTTGAACCATCAGCAGAATCGACAATAAGTCGCAGCAAAGCGAAGGAGACAGCGAGAGAGCTTTCCAAAACAGAGGAGAGTCAGAGCAGGAAGGAAGAGAAGGCCAAGAGTGACAGCTGCACAGATATCTCGGACGGGGAATTAAAAGGTAGAATGCTAATTTACGCCCACCCCCACCTCCTCCCCCACCCCCAACTTTAACTCAGACACGTGCATATGTGTCAATACAATGCTCACGCGCACACGCAGGCTAGTTGTTGACGGCGTTACTAAAAGGATCTCACAGATGCAATAATTAATAACTTTAATGTAGCTTTGTGTTGGATATCAGTCACATGGTCTGTGTGGGGATTTGATAGCCTGGCCTAGGAGGGGGTACGGTGCTCGTGGCATTTAACACATTTCCATTAATGTGACAACGTGAGATGGGCAGTTATCATTAGAATAAACAGCCCCCCCCCCCCCCCCCCCCCCGCTGCTCTCTCTTTCATACAAGCTCTGGTTATTTATTGACAGAAGTAACGGCACCATTTCATACCTCAAAATGCTGGCATTGAGCCAGTATTAAATTGTACGGGTTGTCTCCAAAGTTTTAAACTTTTCGACCCAAATTATTGAGGATATAATAATAATAATAATAATAATTATTATTATTATAGTAATAATAATAGACAGAATGTAAGCTCATGAAAGGCCCCTAATTTTACGGTGTACGTAAAACATTTAAATTAAAAGAACACGTTGGACTTTCAGGAAAGAAAGCTTATATTTGTCAAATATATACGTTATATTTGACAATATTTGCAGAGGTAAATTAATTCTGTAAGACCACAATCTGTTGATCGTTTTTTTGTATTTCTAGTTATTATTATTATCATTATTAGTAGTAGTTATAGTAATAGCAGCAGCATTAGTATTAGTAGTATTAGTCGTAGTGGCACTGGTATAACACCCGTAATGAATCTTAAAGTCATTACATATTTTTCATTAGCTTATTTAAAGTGAATTTCACCTTGTTATTTATAGATGAAGATCAACACTATGCTTTTATTTTTAATTTAATTGGACAATGCTGTAGGGTCTGTGTTTGTGTATATTTGGATTTGGGAGGGGAGAGAGTGTGTGTGTGTGTGTGTGGGTGGGTGTGTTTGTCTGTGTGTTTGCGCGTGTTCGTGAGAATTAAATTACGGAATTAAATGTTTTGGTAATGATTAAATGTTGGGCACACAGCGACTGTTCACATTAGGGTAATTATTAAAATAATCTGCCTGTGTTTATACGTGTGTGGCGTTGGGGGAGGGGGGGGGGCGTTATTCCCTAGAGTCTGCGAGCTAATCAAGAAATTAAGTGAGTGTGCAGAGCAGCAGTGTGATTTTTTCCGCTGCTGGTACTTCGATGCGTTGTTTCTTTGTTCTTACCCCCCCTAAATCTGGAATCATGCTGCAGAGACCGCCTCTTGTTTTAAGATGAAGCTAAAAAAAAAATATATATATATATATATATATTTATATCTGGCTCCGGTGTGCAAAGGTAATAAAGTTTTATGGGAGTCTGAGGTCCAACATAGACAAAGGAAGTGCCTGCACACCCTCGTTTGATTCGATCTAATTATAGTTGTACATCTTACAGAAGCAATTTGCAAGCAGTAGGAGTTGTTAGAAAAGGTGCGATGCTCGATGTAGTTCATTTGTTCGAGTAAGAGCGGAGGTAAAGCACCCAGGTGAAGCTGTTCTCTTAAACTACTAATTTGGATTTCTTTGAAGGGTATTGAATGTGCATTTAGAAGATGTGGGCGTGTACCTAGCATCTACTGTACTGATCAACGCCTTGAAGATCTCCGCGCAAAATGTCGGGATTTGGCCGCCTGTTTGCTCACTGTCCTATTTCTCTCGCTCCGATAGATGATTTGTCCGCGGAAAAGACAACGGGAAGCTGGTTAAAAGCCAAAAGTGGAAGGAAGAAGCGCTGTCCCTACACAAAGCATCAGACGCTGGAGCTGGAAAAGGAGTTCTTGTTCAACATGTATCTGTCTCGGGAGCGCCGCCTGGAGATCAGCCGGAGTATCAACCTGACCGACAGACAGGTCAAGATCTGGTTCCAAAACAGACGCATGAAGCTCAAGAAGCTAAACAGGGAGAGCCGAGAAAGGGAACAGAGCGCAGTCTACAACTACTCCTGAGGAGATATTTAACAAACACACACACACACACACACACACACACACACACACACACACACACACACACACACACACACACACACACACACACACACACACACACCATGCATCACATCCATTACATCCAAATCACGCACACAGACAGCCCAGACATGCATGTGTCTATAAATGATACATCCAGCAATTATTTAGTGATCTTTCTCCTTATGTGCACACTAAGCACACGTGCACACATCGTGCCTTCCTATATGAACGATCTAAACGCTGCAACTTGCAGACCAGACCTGAGTTTCCAGGTAAACAGTTGTAGCGACACTGGAACAGTAAGGTGCTATTAGCTTGTCATTTTAATTGTAATATAACATGAACCAAAGGAAAGGAGGAGGCAACATTCACGCAGTCTATAAATAACTAGTGGCATGTAAGCGGTTTCAATTTGCTGAGCTTCAATGAATGAAATGCCACTTGTGCTGCTGCTTCTTCCTTGGTGTGTAATGTGCATGCACGCGATGATATTAAACTATGTCATGGCGAACGATTCCAAAACAATAAAAAGAAAGAAAGGAGGGCGAATTAGATAAAAAGCTATTTCCAACTTTGTCCTTCCCCTAGCATAGCAATGAAAATGAGAGGGAGGGAGAGACACTGCGGATGAGAGAAGGAGATCATGGCAGTTTTAATAGAAGTGAGAGACCATAACGTTGATTTAAATATTATCCAGGTGACCACAGTAAGTCAAGGTCATAAAATTCTAATGTCAGGTTCGCCCTGGAAAGCGTTGGGGGTGGATTTTATGATCTGCAAATATAATGTGCTGCAGCAGTAAAGATGCGTTTAAAGGTGTGTGTGGAGGAGGGCTAATCCACACAGCAGAGACTGCAGTGTGCAGGACCCAGCCGAGAGGCGCTGGGCTGACGGGAGCAGGCGCCTCCATCCCGGGGATAGTGGAGCTTCATGGGCGCAGGAGATCAGGAGGATGGTGGATAAAGGGACAGCGACCGCGACGGCTCCAGTGACAATAATAACAAGCGTCACGGCAAACACGTGGATAACAAAGCGCATCTGGAAGGCGTCTACCGAAGGCAAGTGAAGGTAGGACCCGGTTTTACGTAATATTTTTATTTCCTGTTTCGGGAAGTGTGGCGCATCTGTCAGAGAAGTTTGCCTGACAGCTCATTTGGCACGCACGGTGCACGCCTGCTCGCGTCCCTAGTTTGAATGAAGTTGTTTCAGCGTGCTGCTGATTCAGACTCAGTTTCTTTCTCGAATCACGATGCTGGTTGCTGATTGTTTTGTTTGTTTGTTTGTTTTTTGGATTAGCTCTGGAGATTTGCTGGACTGGATTTTTAAGCTATGTTTACTTAACGAATGGGCTAAATTTACGCTGCGCTGACACAATAATATTTATGAATTTAGAAGAGTAGCAAAATTACATGGATGCGGTTTTTGAGACTATACAATTAAAAGTCATGGCACATAATAATGTGTCTACAGGCAGCGTAAAAAGCAGCATGATTGCAGACCACAGTGTGTATCATACTCGCCTTTTCTCTTAGTGCTGGATAGTGTTAATCCCCACTTGGCTTTTCATGCATTGTCCTTTCCATGGATATTTTTGTAAACCCCTTTGCGCGAAGCTGAAGCGTGGTTTAGGTAGTTTCATGTTGTTGGGGTTGGCTTCCTGGCTCGGCAACAAGAAACTGCCTTGATTACGTCAGTTCGTCTTCATCAAGGGCACAATTTCCGCCGAATTACCCCCTATAGTCACACAGGTCCCCGCAAATGGCATTGTAAATGAACTGAGTTGCAATACCTTGGACAGAGACGTTTTCTTTCTTTGCTGTTATTTTTGTGGTGGGCTGTAAAACCTCCCAGAGGCTCTCAGAAGGAGAATAGGTTGTAAACAACATGGGGTAAAGTTTTAGACTGCGTAGTGGTGCATCTGTCATCACTGGCTGTCCGTTTAGGTTTCGTTGTTTCAGCTGTTTTATGATGAGATAGAAAGAGACATGGATACATAGGTGGCTGGATATGTCGCGGACTTAACTAATTAAATTATCAGAGAAATGTGTAACAGGAAATTTATGCTAATGACACTTCTATGACTTCATCTGAGCTCTTTCTTCTGCTAATGCACAACTTCTTTTAAGTGTTTAAAACCAAAAGGCCGTTCAGTTCCAACTTCCAATTTGCTGGGAAGTTTTGCAGTGATAGGCTCCCTAACGTCAACACAAAAAGCTTCTTTGTCATTTCCAGCAATAGCTACTGATGACTGTTTACTAGACTGCACACAAACAACAATCGCTCCGTTAGCCACATTTTGCATTGAAGATTCAAAATGTTACATTTTTAGTACAAATTACTACAAAAATCTTTGTGTGTTTGGGTGCATTAAAGAACGTGGGTCTTTTATGTCTTTCAGTTGTGTTTCCTCTGGTTCTACTTAAATGTTTGAAACTTTATTTTGTCCTTCCACGGACCACTATGCGGAAGAATCTCCTGGGTTTTACACTGTTTCATCTGTTATGTATTGTGGCCAAGTTTCCAAAACATAATGGGCACACATTATATCTTTATTGGAGTCGACCCGCAACACTTTCAGTGTAAATTTTTGGACTAATGGCACTTAAATTAATTAAATTATCAGAGTAAGCATTTATTTCTAGCGTGAATTAAGAAATGAATGATATTTATGTTTGAATCTAAACTCACTGACGGTCACAGATAGTTGGAAAAACTTTATGTCTTGTAATAAACATTGTTTTATTATAGTTAAAATTAATGGGAGAAGGAAAATAGAAAAGAAACTCTTAAAAATGACTAGATATCTGTCAGGAAAGGGGTTTTAGCTTACGTCAGCGGTCAATGAAACACAATAACTTATTGATGAAAGAGCTGCTTATTCTGCAAGCACTTTTTTTTATTTTGGAAAGGCAGTCCAGTGTTTATGCTAGTCACTATCTCCCCTTGTTTTCTCAGCCCCCTCCTTGTAGCGGTAGCACCAGTGGAAGAGACAGTCTGGAATCCAAAGTCACTTTCATTCAGCTCAGTGAATGAGTGTCTCTCTTGGAATGCACCACTGACAAAGACTTTACAGCGCCGAAAACAGCCCCGAGAGCTGCACAGATTCACCCTAAAACCATATACACATAAAGTAATTTATTCCACTTTGTAGTTCGGCACAGGAACTGAAGCCTTTACACAACCGCTTCCTTTGGGACAGCTCAAGATGTCTCACTGCTACCGGCATGATCAGACATGAACCAAATATGCCAACAGATTTTCTTTCTTTCTTTGTTTCCCCCTTTACCTTTTTTCTACTGTCATTTTCCACATTCATGTTTATTTTATGATAGAGAGGAAAAATTAGCACTTTGAGATTTATTTTATTTTATTTTTACCAAGAAGATAGGGTTTGAATTCAGAAGGGGCGTTATTCTTCTTTCTTTGGGATGGAAAATGTGAAGACTGCTCCATTGCCAATTTGTGCGGTGCAGGAATGACTCTTAAAATGCGCCTTTTTTGGATTTGTTGAATGACATTTAAGAACTGAGAACGCTTTCCAGCCTCAGGATGGATTATTAAGGAAAGCCTCAATAAGAATAGAATTTTTCTGTAAATAAGTGACACTCGTGGCCTTAGAAAAAGGGGGAGCGAGAGAGAAAGAGACTTACGCTGTTTTATATATTAACTGCGCGAAAAATTCAAAGTGTCACAGGCCTGCTCAGCAGCACTGTAATTGATCAGCTTCAGAACTGATCACTTTACGGGCTGTTTTGACACAAAATGCGTTTGAAAGACATTTTTAAAGCTAATTTATTAGAATAAGAATGTCAGTTATTGATTCCCTGAAACACTGGCGTGCAGCGGTTATCGTGGGATTTCCATCCAATACAGGAGGAGAAATACAGATATATATTTTGTTATTGTAGTTTTTGGCCTTTCAGTAGATCATAGTGCAACTCTGTGGTCCTTAATATTCAGCGTTTGGGGCGTTATGAACACATTGTGTTAACGTTTCTTTGAATTATCTTTATGTGTAGTTTAAACACATAACATAGCCTAGATGTCGTATTTGAACGTGACTAATTTTGGAAAAGAGAAATGAGACGCGTTTATTTCGTATTTGTGTGTGTGTGTGTGTGTGCGCGCGCGTGTGTGTGAGGGAGAACTTGTGATGTCTTGTCAATTTTGCAGTAGTTATCTTGCTCTTACCATTCATTTGACAGAATAATTACTTTCAGTATCTCTGCTCTAAACAGGAAAAGTAATGCGCTTCCATTCTGGCACTAAACGGGCACTTCTAATAAAAGAAAGTCATGTTCCAACGCACACCTCGTATCCATGTTTATTATCTCCCCCGGACTGGTTCTGCTGATAAAAGCAGACTCAGATACAGAGTTCTGACTCACCTGACAATCAAGATGAGTCAGTTTATCTGAATAAGCATTGGGTGTAATATCAGCTTGAGTAGCCTTGCGGGTTTATAAAGATACACTTACAGAGAAATTCGCAATCTGCACGCACGGCGATTTTCATGCAAGTGTACTAATGATCTTAGCTGAATTTCCCCTTATATAATATTATCACGAGAAGCATGTTGCTGTATTCATCTACAATCATTTTTACGGTGAAAGGTGGATGCTGAATTAAAAGCGCGGGCGCGAAGATTATTTTGACGGAGCAAACACTGATTACATGCCCGTGAGTCCGTATTAATAAGAAGCATCAGTGCACTGCAGTCGCGCAAACAGACGCTTTAGTTCATGCGGCACAAATAGGCCTTTTGAAAATTGCAACAACACCTGTATTTGTGTGTATTTTTGTCCATGGGAAATGTGTGTAAGTGATACATGTCAGAATCTGACGTACATATAGGTTGGCGGAGTTATAGTTAGTCTATTGTCATCATTGATTCAAGAAGCCGTTTTTTGGATACATTATTTTGCATGTCAGAAGGACAAACGACTGTAGTAAAATGAAAACGTAGACTCGCTGTGATCTCACAGAGTCTGTGGATAGACAGTGTCATATATTGCATAGATTACAAATCGTTATTAGACCAATATGAGATTTTTTGAAACCTCAGCTATAAAACCAACTGTGCCACAGACGACTACAAATCCCATAAACAAGCCGAACAGACGGTTCTGTATTTTTCTCCAGTTAAACTTTTACCCGTATACTTTTGATTTGTCAAGTCTCACTCTTGATTTGCTGATTTTTGAGTGCATGTGTTCAACAAAAACAGTCCCTTCTGCTACACGAGGTTGTGTTTCTCTATAAAATGTTATGGAACTAAAATAGGACAGTGTTTGGTCATGCAACAAAAGGGGATTTTCTGCGACAGTATATTATCAGCTGGTTCAGCTGCAAGTGTAGTTGTGCCCTGGAAGAATAGAGATTAAGGACAGACATTCATAAAAAGAAAAAGAAACGACAAACAACAAATGGTTTATATAAAAATAGTTTTTATTTATAGCAAAATAAGACGGATACAAGAGTGAAATGGATGATGGGAGATAATTGAACAGAAGTTACTTCTCATTAATGACACACACACACACACACACGGAAACAAAAGCACACTTCAAAACAATAAAAATGATATTAGTGCATTGTTGCAGACATCGATACAGGATATATTCGAATCCGTCTTTACGATCAGATTGTAATAATTGCTCATTGAGTACTATTTCATTATACTCGGAATATCTGAAATCAGCAGACTGCAAATGTTAAACCTCCAGAAAAAGAAATGAATAAAATAACTGATTAGCACATTTGGTAAATTTCTTTGTCTCGATTAACCTGTGGTTGAACAATAACTAGGCTCAGAGCTGCGCATTCATCAGCACACACCAGGACACCGTTTGGAGTTATCCGGGTTAAGGTCCGCCGTCTGGTCTTTTAAATTTCATGGTTGAATCTGAACTCAGCAGCGAGGACAAACGTAGGACTTCCTACTGCGTATATGATTTGATGCACGTTGTTTTACACCACGAAGCCAAAATGTTGAATATCGTGTCGGTTAATCAACAAATGTAAAACTGTATTTTGACTCTAGCTGATCTAGGATAATTACCGGCATCGTTTATTCCTCAGCCTGGCGCTGACAAAGGCTCGTTTTTAAACGCCAACGCGACAGATGTTGCAAATTGGGATAATTATCATTTTATTACAATCATTATTTTCGCTCTTTTTTCTTTCTTGTTAAACTCTTATTTCGTATATTTCAGTGCATGAAACTGTATTTTAGCCCAGTTTGAGATAATGTTTGCCACAGTGAAGTGTGACTTGTTCTTCCACACTACATATTTTCTCTTTTGCACATAACTGTCAGCTTTGCGCGTCCCAAAATGGATTTCTTGTCTTAAAGGTTGCAATCAGTTAACCTTTTTTTTGCCAGTTCAATTCCTTTTATAAACAACTAGTCCACAGCAGAAACGATATTATCTGAAACATTAAACCTGCAGTTAAACATAAAAGAATAAATACTACATAAAACAGATTAAATAGTCCAAATACAACATATGGTCAAAATATAAGTAAATATAACACAGTGGGTAAAAGCACACACACACACACACACACACACACACACACACACACACACACACACACACACACACACACATTGGAACGTGTGCAGCTTTTAGGAATTAATAATTCATCATCTATATTATCTACCTCATCCACCCTCCGCAAAGGCATTATATTTTCTTGTGTATGACGCCGGTGGCTACTTTAGTTGTTCCTGTATCACCGTATAGTTGATCCTCTTCTATTTGCTGTGTCTCTGCATCTCTATTTAAGAATCAATTCTTGTTTCACTGCCTGCTAACTGACAAGCTACCCGTGTGCATTGCAGGGCAAAAACAGCAGACTCATGCCACTGGATACAACAGTAACATTACCCCTGTCATTAAAGCTTCCACAGTTAGCCTTTTAATGAACCATTTTACCTCTTCTGCTTCCAAAGTCCGCTCTGCTGTCTTCGGCCCTTCTGGTTTCATATGAATTGTTTCAGAGACTCATAGTGGCGGTGGTGTTGGTGGTGCCGGTTTAATGTTGAGCGAGGAACTCGGATGCAGTCTTATTAACGACACGTTTATGAACAATCAAATGGTCCTCGTTAAAATTTATTGATGGACATAAAAACATGAACGGTCACTAGCCGAATATAGCGCGCCGTAGTGGGCTGCTTGTCAAGAATCTGAATCCCCTCCTCTCCTATCTCTGCAGATCCCATTTAGGAAATGTTTGCTGTATCCTCGTTAAAACAGTGCAAACTTTATTACTGGCGTATGCTACATCCTCGTATTTTTGATTCAGTCTCTCCAGTATCCAATCCAGCTATATCTAGCCACCGTGGAGGCTTTTCTCCTAAATAAGAGATAAACATCATGCCGCAGGAAACTCTAACACCTCCGCTTTATCAAACGTGCTTTAAAGCGTGGTTTGATAAAGATATAAGAGTAAACGATTCGGTAAACACTTTGCTGTAATACTATCCCTTGCAACAGCATGGCGCTACGGTAGATTTTGCCAGACAAAGATTGATTACACCATCAAATAGTGCCTTGCTCTCAGACGTAATGTGCGCAGGTCTGTTGTGCGACTAGAGGTAGATCCACTACTAGAACTACAAATGCGTATTTTCTTCATGGAAGAACATAGTTTTTGCAATTGCCTCTGTGCCTCCGAGAAAAAATAGTAAAATATTATATTCTTTAATCCGATTTATGTGCACTGGTATTCCAAGATAAGTGGCGCATTGATCCACTGTACAGTTTTTGTGGGGGTAAATATAATCACGTGTTGGTGAGGCAGCCAATAGCAGCCAGGGAAGCGTTGAGAAATAATTACCTGCCTTGATTGTTCTATGGCTAGATAAAAAAAAGTACACATACACTCCATATAATAATCGGATGCATGTAAAAGAGTCGGTGAAGCTTCGACATGTCGACCACGGGTCCCATAAGTAATTATTATGTGGACTCCTTGATCAACCATGAAAACGACGATGTCCTTACTGCAACTCGTTTTTCGGCGCCCGGTTCGCACCCAGCCGGTCCTCGTCCGACGTCGCTAGTACCGGAGTGTGCTGACTATCCTTCCTGCAGCTTCGCACCCAAGCCACCCGTCTTCTCCACCTCCTGGGCCCCTGTACACTCCCAGTCATCAGTGGTTTACCATCCATACAGTCACCAACCTCACTTAGGCACAGACTCGAGATATGTGCGGTCATGGCTGGAGCCGATATCAGGCGCCGTGCCTTTCCATGGCTATCCGGGGAACAACAGGCACTACGGGCTGAAGCCCGATGCATTTCAAGAACACAGAGCCGGCGAGTGTCTCGGCTCCAGCGGACGGACCTACACGGATTATCTGTACTGCTCATCCACTGACACGCGAGACAAGACGCAGCAGAATCTCCCCTCTCCTGAGTCGGAGCTCATGGCTTCAGGAAAACATAAAGATGAGAAACCGGAGCTAGATCCGAGTAAGTTCAAGCGCCTATACGATCTTTTAAAGCCCGGTGGGTGTTTTGTTTTTGGGATAGCTTTAAATATGCTTTTGCTCAGAGCCATTTGAACGTCCTGCTTAAAAGTAAAATTATAAACTGCTACATTCTTCCTTTCAGCTCAGCTCTGAATCGCCCCTTGCTATAGGGAGCAAGCTTTAGGAACTATAAAAGACAAATGCTTCTGGGCTAATATTGGGGCAATAAAACCAGACGGGGTCGTTAACATGGACTCAAACCTACAGGAAGACGTTGAATTTGGGAGGATGTTGCATAAGCTTAAAACACACGAAAGGTGTTCTAAAGTGAACGGCCTAAACTCACTTAAGAATCCATATTCGTCATATGGTGCATTGTTACGACTTTATGTTGACCCCGTGCTATTAAAGATGGCACAGCAAACCCTGTAAGCCGAATTGAAGTCCTGTATTGTTAGATGGGCCCTTCCTGTGTGGAAAAGCCACATTCTGGCTCTGTTTGACCCCCAGACGGAATAAAAGGAAATAAAAACGTTTCTCACATAGTGAAAAGATTACATACATGTGCATGGATGCACATGACTATCTGCTCTCTTCTCTGGGTCCAAAACAAATTCACATGACTCTTTTTTCCAGACAACTTGAGGAATGTAGGGACATACTCGAGGACTTTCACCACGGACCTGTAAAGGCTTGAACCACGGGCCATTTTATGGGCCAATAAAGTGAATAAGCGCATTGAGTATTTTACGACGGTGTTACTCACAAGTTAAGGGGACAAGGAAGCAAATCAGTGGAGGCTTGGAAAGTGTAAGACTGAGAATCTTTCCTTAAAATGTTAACTGGCAGTTTAGCTTTAACGACGTACACCCAAACTTGTGTGTGCCTTGGCACTGTTTTCAGTTTGTTGCACTTTCTGATGAGTCCACAGATTTCCTATAAATCCAGGGGCTCATTCATTTTATTTTTTTAAAGGCCGAACAGTTAATGCTGATGTCATCTGTTTCACAATTTAGCTTTGCATTGTTATTCTGTCTTTATTATTGTTGCTGTTTGTATTTGCAGATAACCCTGTGGCAAATTGGATACACGCCCGCTCCACAAGGAAGAAGCGATGTCCTTACACAAAGTACCAGACTCTCGAACTGGAAAAGGAGTTTCTGTTCAATATGTACCTTACAAGAGACCGCCGATACGAGGTCGCCAGAGTGCTGAATCTGACTGAGAGGCAGGTCAAAATCTGGTTTCAGAACCGGAGAATGAAGATGAAGAAGATGAACAAAGAAAAGACCGACAGCAAAGACCAATAATGTGGACTACAGTGACAAAACAACCAACAATAACCACTAGTCTAATGGACAGCACAGATGTACCAAAACACACGACAAGCGCCCCTCTCCTCCTTATATTTATCACTTTTGTTGGATTTTTTTGTATTAACCTTAACTTCCAGACTGTTTGATGCCGAATATTATTTTTTAGTGTACATTTATGTGTCGAGCGTTTAAGTAGGAAAAAAAGAAAGAAAACGGAAAACTTCTAAGGAGAGAAATACACTCTGCTTTCACTTCGAGATATGTGGTTTTGTAAAAGAAATGAAAGAAGCGCAGTTTGGATACGCTTAAACTGTCCGGAGAAAGAGAATACTTGAATTCCTTTGAATTTCACAAAAACCATAATTTATGCTGTGAATGTTTTCTTTCATGTTTATTTTCTTTGTACGCTGTTGTGCAGGTGTAGTATTTTGTACAGCAACATCTGCGGTCGACATGTTTGTCTTGTATTTTTGTGATAGTTGTAGCTGTATTTGTGCACATTTTCTTTCTCCTTTTTTTGACTGTAGCCTACGAGTTTAATTATAGAGTGTAGATATAGACCTCTGCAAATATAACCATAATCCCAAGCTCTTGTTTTCTGTGTTTATTGTGGCTTTGCAGACTGTGTATTTTCGATCGGATTTAGCAGACTACACGGCTGTACAGGGAAATCCAAAACAGTTTTACCCCGCACTAGAAAATAAGTAAATGGATGCAAAAATTTCTGAAATTCAAAACAACCTGAAAACGTACCCAACCGAAACTACATGACGCAAAAGACGGTTGATTTATTAATAAAAATTCCTTCACATTTTTTAGTACGCACTGTTTTGGCCGCTGAGTGTGTCCCTATTACATTAAAGGCCTAAATGAGCTCTTCTATTACAAATAATGGCGATATAGAAAGTTTGGCGTAGCCTATTTAAGGCTTTACTGGGACAACATTGTTTTAATTTTGCTTGGCATCGCTTTGCACTTGTGTCTTAATTACAGCTTCTTAGTCGCAAACATTCCCATTCATACCGTTTTACACGTTATCCATTTTAGGAGAGTAAGTAGACCTGAAAAAAAACAACTCTCAACGCAGAATTAATTATGTTTTATATCAATAACAAAATACATAGTAATTTTTTTATATATAAATTTCTCCCAAACGCACGTCTCTTTAAGGTTTTAAAATGTACCAAAACATTTTAAATGCTGGCTTAAAATAAGTGATCCTTTTTAAATTGTTCACAGAATCTTCTTATAGGGACAGAGATGAATGCACGAGGTTTTTACCATATGTATTTCTTTATTAGGTCAATGCCCTATATGAGTTGAAAGTAGCCCATCAACCACATTTGTGCACTTTCCGAAAGAGTACTAAAAGAAAACATTGACCACTTAGGCAATTAAACACAATTTCTAACTAAATGTTAATTGCATGGCCAGGCTCATTGGCGATCAGAAAATCTGAGACCAGATTTGAAAAGTTTGGTTTTAAGCGAGAGACAGTTTCCCATGTCTCGCATTTGTTTCCTGGGATAGATCTAAATTGCCTTTTTGTGGTGGCAAACAATACGGGCAGGATGCTGTAATTTCAAAGCCCAATCCAGTGCATTTCCGCTCTGCTTGGACAAAAATGCCAGTTTTACAGCCCCTGTTGGAGCTCGGCTGTTTGTCTCAAATGCAGACCAACAAAGCAAACTCGACTAACTGGCTAGACGTCTGGGCTAAATTACTTTATGGTTTTAATGGACGCTGGTGGTGGACTCGTTCAAAGGAGAAGCATGCGCACTGTTCTGGGGACTTTTGCCTGACTGGGCCAGCCGCAAAACCCCCTGCACTTCATCATATGAGTCGTCTATTAGTCTACAATTAGATGGGAAAAGTCAATAACCATTGTGCATAAATGTGAGTGCTGCAGAGCGCTATTATCTCTTGTATAAAAGTGATCAGCTGCCACGACAGGAAACGACAGCACAGCAACTATTTCAAGTCTACAGACAAGCAAGACGAAGACAGAAGGCGCGTGTTTTATAGATTCCACAGTAATTAACTGCTTTAACTTTATTTAAAGAAAAATACAGGATGCACACATCCTCTATACATTCAACCCTTTCTGGCCACATAGCAGTTGTCGCTGATTGGTGGAGTTATTCAGGTTTAATGACACATTTCGACACTAGATGACGCTGTAGGTCCACGTTTTGAGGAGTGTGTCTGCGTTGAAGAGCTTTTTTACAGCTCTGTGGCTTGGCTGAAGAGTGAAGAGTAACCTATCGATGACAAAATGACAGATATGGCCACCAACCACATTTTGTGTAATAGGCCACAGAACAGCAATCCGGAATGCAGCCAGCTGGTTGTTGTGCTGGCCAAACAATCTGTGCAAATATAGTTTTCTTTTTTTCACTTCAGAAAAAAAGATTATGCTTTTGTTATTTACTCGTTTTTTGTAGCTTCTTTCATTGTCTGTGAATTTATGAGTTAATACGGCTGTTTTGTGGGTGGTAGTTGTGTGCTCAATTCTAAAAACGCAAAATCATATCTGCAATATACATGCAGTACATGTTCATAGCCTTTTACAAAAACGTAATTAAGCATAATACATAATAATGCATAATCTGTGTGTTTTTATATTTGCTGCCTCTGCTTTTCAAGCTGTAAATTCAAACCAGACTGAGACACTTTATTTTTTAAAATTTAAAAAATCCACAATTAATAAAGAGCCGAAAATCACATTCATCCAGAGATGACTTTATTAGCAGTTTTTAAACAGTTGCATCTGTAACATAAAATCAGTGCAATAAATAAATGGCAACAAAGCAACACATCGATAACAAAATCAACAAAAGCATAAACCGCTGCATCAATAATAATAATAATAATAATAATAATAATAATAATAATAATAATAATAATAATAATAATAATAATAATAATAATAATAATAATAATAATAATAATATGTCCAGTAAAGAAAGGGCTACCTGTACCATTTTAGTCCTCAGTCCGTGTCGGTTGTAACGTCTGTACCAACAATTCAAATTCTCCAACAAGTGATTGGCAATCTGCATATTTATAGAGTGTGAAAGGTCTATAAATTCGTCCAGTGCGCCTTTCATATTTTACGATGATGTGTAGAAACCGTCAGTAGCCCCACAAAAACCCACACAGGCATAGAGACCACGCGAGTACTGAGCTGGGAATCGTGCGAGTTGATTGCACCTAAACATTCAATGTTCAATTTTATGAACTCCCCCGTGTGAGATTTACTGCCCATCCTCGTCGGTTTTACGGGGTCAGTAAATGGCACCTATAGCATTCATAGGTCGTGTTTATATTTGCGTGCATCGGTGCTTTGGAGCGCCTGGTGGAAATCTGTCGCCTTGGCCTCTACACGGTTTTGCATCGAGGAATGTTTTGTCTTCAATTCGGTGTTTTGCTCGGGGGACTGAATAGCTCCGAATCTGTGTTGTTTTTATTTTTAATACCGTTTTAATGCTGTTGATAATCTCCCAAATATCATCCCGACCCAATGGAGCCAAAGAAAGGCCAACTGTTTTCTGGGAACTTGTATATAACCTTCAGGGCATGATAGAAAAAAATAAAAATAAAAATACCTCATCACAGCAGCTTAATCCGCTTAGAAAGGGGGGAAATCCTCCCTGCTTTAAACACCTCATAACCCCCATACAAAGAAGCAAAACTATAAATTCAGACTACACAGGAAATGTATCATGCTTCATCGTCTTTATATCGTAACCATTTCACAACTGAATTGTTCAGCTTGTAAGAAAGGTTTTTTTGTGTGATAAACTTAACATTGATCATATTTACAGCCTCTTAGATTGTTGGTTATGATTAGTGAAGCCTTTCTCAAGGTGGATATACGTAGGGCCCACGTCTGACCGGTCATGGAAAGATGAAGGGGTGGGGGGGGGAGTGAGGTTGGAGGAGGGTGAGGGAGCCTGTGGTGGGGGTGGTTGGGTGGGAATCTAAAAAAAGGAAAAAGAAAGAAAAGAGCAGCGCCTGTGACTGTGCCGGTCGAGCGAGCCAGCTGTAACCTTAGCTAACATACATCCAAAGCACATGCCATGAGCCGGGTTTGAGACTGCAAAACCTGGAAAAAAACCCACTCACGACTGCGAGGAGAAATCCGATGAGAGGAACGGCTCAGAGAGAGTGAGCTGCCGTAGATTGTCCAAAGGGGCAGCGTTTCTCCTAGTTCCGGTTTGTCTGCTTGTGTGCGCTGTGCGAGTTGGGACCCTAAACAAAAGGCTGCCATCATCCTAAAGGAGATATTCTACTGCGAGAGAGCCCGTCTGCTTGATGCTAACTAAACATGAGCTCCTATTTTGTTAACCCTCTTTTTTCTAAATACAAAGGCAGCGAGTCACTGGAGCCAACTTACTACGACTGCAGGTTTCCACAAAGCGTTGCCCGCAGCCACACGCTAGTTTACGGACCCGGAGCAGCCGCACCGGGCTTTCAGCACCCATCCCATCATGTGCAGGACTTTTTTCACCACGGGACCACGGGGATCTCCAACCCCGGATACCAGCAAAACCCCTGCGCTTTGGCTTGCCACGGAGACGCAACGAAATTTTATGGATATGAAGCCCTTCCGAGGCAAACGCTTTATGGTACCCAACAAGACGCAAGCCTAGCGCAATACCCAGACTGTAAATCGTCGAGCAGCTCTAACCCCGGAGAAGGACAAGGCCACTTAAATCAAAACTCCTCTCCCAGTCTTATGTTTCCTTGGATGAGACCCCACGGTCAGAATCATACAAATTTTTCCTATTCTTTCAGTGTTGCCGTGTGGTGCGCGCGTGTCACTGTGTATCCGCCTGTCTGTGTGTGTGTGTATGTATGTGTGTAATTGTGCATGTGTGCTAAATACGTAGGGTGTACAAGAGTATGTCTCTAAACTATAAAACGAAATAAGTGAGAGAACATGATGGGGCACATAGAACCTGAAGTGCAGGCTGCTGTTACTCTGCAGCACATGCCCATACAGGGCTGAATGGTTGCTTTCCAAAGTGCCTTTAAACGCTGAATTGCTGATTACAGCCACATGACACGCTCTTTGAAGTCAATTATCGTTCACATAAGATATTTCACAAACTCTAATAGTGCTATGAGAATGGATGGATAAGTCATAGTCTAAAATACGATAATACCATGCACTACACTACACTAGCAGCATGCAGAGTGACAGGGGGTAGCTAAAACACAACATACCACGATTATCCAGAATCCGGGTTTTAGAGTTTTGGGGGTAATTTGACCCACAGGCCCACTGTAGGCTCAGACACATACAGCCATAATCATAAGGGCTTTGTAGATATCACCCCTTCCATTCATGGATCTCTCTGTCCAGGCTATAAGGCTACTTTAGCTCCACACAGGTGTGCGCTTCATTTTTCATTTCTGCTCAGAGACATGCATCCCAATATTGTCCCCAACTTTATCTGTCTTCTCATACTTTTACCTACCTAGTTATTGTCCTCCTGTATGAGTATGAATGAAAATGTCAGTCAAGTTTATATGGGCTCTGCTGCAAGAGGAAACAGTGTAGTTTCTGTAAACACCCCCTCCCAATCTGACATAGGAGGAGAATATAGATTTTGTTTGTAGAGTTTTAACATCATTAAATTGATGGGGGATCTAGGGCAATTTTACCTTCATGTACAGATAAAAAATTGAACTTCAAAGTAATAATACTGTATCCTACTCCACTAACTCTTGGGGGATGTGGCTGTAAAGTTGCATCAGACCTGCAGAATGAACTGTAAATGAAGCAGACATGTGTGTAAATTATTATTACTTTGAAGACATTTATTTACAGATCCAAAGCAAACTACGGACTCTATTGTGGGTGGTATGTGTGTACACTGATATATGTTCCTGCTAATGGAAAATCTAACTTACCCAGCTTAAGTAGTAGAAGACATCTACTCGCTCTTTCTTTTCATTGTGTGTGATCTGGCATGTGTGAGAGCTGAAATGGGTTAGTGATTGTGCAGAGGAAATGAATAAATTCAGAAAGAATTATCAGACATCTGAATGTCTTTATGGGGAAATCGTGGTGAGCCCTGTTAACCTCTGGCTTTATTTCATATTTCAAGCCCCAGGAAGACGGAATGGGAGGCAAACCTACAGTCGCTACCAAACTCTTGAACTGGAGAAGGAGTTTCTGTTCAACCCTTACCTGACCCGTAAGAGAAGGATCGAGGTGTCTCACGCCCTGAGCCTCACCGAGCGACAGGTGAAAATTTGGTTTCAGAACAGAAGGATGAAGTGGAAAAAAGAGAACAACAAAGACAAGTTTCCGGGTCAAAGAGGAGAGGCCGAAGCCGAGGCCGAAGAAGAGGGGAACGAGGACGGTGAAGGGGAAGAGGCAGAAGAGAAAGAAGCGGAAGAGAAAGAAGAGACCAAGGAGTGATTTTATGGTCCTTTTATGGTTATATGGGTGAAAAAGAGGAAATAAAGGAGAGGTCCCATAAACAGACGAAGAGTCACAAGGAGGCAGAGAGCGTCAACTTTATGACCACCCTTCTATTTTGTCAAGAGGGATCAGGAATCCCACCAATATTGCTGTCATAAATAGACAAAATTCTCCATTCTTTCGTTTATCCTAACATGATGCGCATTACCATTTGGATTTTTCTGTAGAAGCTACAAACGCTTGTAGCGTTTTTTTCTCCATAGAACTCTGGCCATTGTTTTAAAAAATAAGGGAGGGTAAATTAAAACGCATGTTGGATGGAAAATGGCTTAGCTATTTTTACAAATTTGCTTTTAATAATAATTGTATCAAAAACGTAGCCAAATAAGATCAAAACATGACCAACGCCGACCTGTGTTGTAAATAGATTATAGCCTACATTAAAAAAAAAGACATCACTTCAAAGTAGCCTTTCTGAAATTGTAAAAAAAAATGTAGGCCTATAACTTAGTAGTACGTGTTAAAACATCATCGCAACAGTTGCATTGGCTAGCAGCCTCTGTATAAACCACACGTTTTATTATTATAATTGTTACTGTTACTGTTTTACTCGTTTTCATGTGACAGCCATTAGCTCCTCAGACATCTTTCTCTAGGATTACCAGGGAAATGCAATCGTTTGGAATCCTTTGATGCTACCTAAACCTGGGGAAATTGCAATAGAGATTTCTGAATATAGAGATTTCATATGGTTTTAATTTTAAAGTGTTCTATATCGACCTTATATTATTAAGTTATGTATGTAGCATTTACCCAACAAACAGTATACACTTGTTGAAGACAATTTGCGAGTCTTGGGAAGACACTTAGCTCAAAGCCAAGTAAACACTTTTGAGATTGTACCACAGCACTACCTAAAAACTCAGAGCTTTGCCTTTGCAGAATTTATATTCCACATTTATGGCATCGCTCTGATTTGATCGCAAGCTATTTCCCCAACAACTAAAACTGCCTATAACGCACATGTACTGTGTATGATAACAACAGCTACAATTACAACGATTTTAAAGTAAGGGAATTTTTATTTTAATGTGCTGGTGATATAGCGTAGTTGTTTTGCACTGAATATAATCTTTATGTACGTCTTGTTATATATTGATGTTAACAATATGCTCGTTTTCTGGTGTTTCTCCTGTGAAAGACGGAATTGTGTGTCCCCGCCATTGTTGATGTAAAATCACGAATAAACAAGATGGCTCACTATCATTTCTGGTTTTATTAAGACTGCGCACTCTGTTGGTAGAACAAACATCATCACCACCCTTTCTCCGTGTACATAAAACAAATGCAATGCAGACATAGGTGAAGTGAAAATATGCAGGGTAGTATTTTCTTTTTTTACACACTGTTCAATATGAACCCCTGTTTTTATGCACGGACAACAATAAGTAGATAACGTGCAACAGAAAAGCCCCCTGAATAATTCAAAACCGATGATTTGATGATGCCTCGATTTTCAGCCTGTGCACCCAAAAAGTGCTTCGGCAGGAGGGAAGATAGTGCAGAAGCCTCCTAAATAAAGTTTTCCCAATTTAAACTTTCAGAACAGTTCGATTAAAAAAGCGCCAGACACGCGTTTGCGGATGTATCCCTTTACCTTTTAAGGAAAGACAGCGAATCCCATTCACAGCAGGCCTACTCTCCAAAGCCTGAGTCGTATTTGATTCATCCTCTTAATAAGAAACTTCCTCTCTTCGGGGAGGACACGAAGCTTTCCTTAATGAATCTCGGGATGACTGATTGCTGTTTGAGAGACGAGATGAGCAAACATTTGACGTGCTATGTTAATAATCAAACAAAGTAATGGCAGAGCTTGAGGGAGGCTTTATCTGTCAGAGGCCATACATTTGCAAGGTGTTGCGTGAATCTTGTGTCCAGACAATCCGCCGGAAAAGCACCAGAGCGCTGAAATCAAAGCGAACGGGGGAGGCCAAGTGCAGGTAACAGGTAACATCTCTCTTCGGCAGTCCAGCTGGTTTTCATGATGACGGGTTGGAACAGATAGAGGACGTGAGCAGACAACGTGAAATCTGAGTAACACACTCAAGTAGGACTAAACTGCGATAAGTATCAAACAGTACACTAATGTGTGTCTCTGAACGTGCTGTTAACGGGGTAAAATACCAGTACTTGTTCTATCATATTAGCCCTCAACAGAAATTTAAACCCTCTTTTTCAAAACATGAAATTCGACCTCACCCTTCTCTCGGTTTCATTCCCCCCTCACCCCCTTTTTTTTTAACCGGACCTGAATTTTTCAAATTGAGAACAGAATGATTTTCAACATATTGTTTCTTTAAAAAATGCATTTATTGCAAGTTTTATGCAATATTAGACGTAATTTCAAAGTAATTAACAGTAGTAAATACACCATAACATGACCCGGGACTTGAATAATTTAGCTGCCGAATTTCAGCGTTAGGCAGCTAAATTATTCAAAGTCTGCTGCTTTTTATTTGCTCACTTCTAAACGGTTCAAATAAGCTTCAGTGCATATATGGAACATTGTGGACGCAAATACATCACAATGCAATGCCAAGGAGTAAGTGTTAGGGGATTTTATAATGTGTAGTTAAAAATTATGCAATTCAAACTATTTATATTTAAGCCCACACTCGTAATTGGAAAATTATACTCATCTAAGAATTCTTTTGTAAAGAAAAGAAAAAAACAAAAAACGAACTAACCTCTTGTTGTGCTTCAGACCTCTTTTATTTTAACAAAATGAATTAATAAATATAAATAAATAGTATTAAAGGGTAACAACATAACACAGCCTAACGAAGGAAGACAGGACGAAAGCAGTGTTCAGGCTTTTTATGCGAACATTATTCGCAAAAACGCAAACTTATCCACATTAACTGGAAACTTATTTTTCAATCAAACATTCCCATTTCATCTCAACCCAGACTGAGTCTTTCACGTCTCCTCTTTTTATGGCTTTCCCCCTAGCAGTGACTTTTTTTTCTCTCTCTCGGATCAAACAGTGTTGCGCCAAAGCGCAACCTTTTCATTCAGGGTGTTTATTTCTCTGTTTACGTGCGCTTTGTCTCTAGAAAATTTCCGGAAGTGTCCCTTAGTCACAGCTATCCAGCATCCCGTATTACCCCTTTGTGTGAATGTGTGTGTGTGTGTGTGTGTGTGTGTGTGTGTGTGTGTGTGTGTGTGTGTGTGTAGTTTTAACAGAGGGTTGACATTACCAATAAAGTTAAGTGTACCTGCTGTAAACTTTATTGGCGGTGGTAAAGACGCGGCTCGGCCTGCATCTTTTGTGTGCCTCAGCTCCGTGTGGCGATGACGGCCTGCAAGGACAAGATGCACCACTCAAACTAGTAAGTGAGGGAAATTTTGTTGGTTATTTAGCTTGTAGAAAATGCGCTTTACTCGTCATCAAACGACATATCAGGTGATTATTTCAAGGCGAAGCCAGAGGACTTCCTGTAAAAGGATTTACGAGATACAAAGCTGCGTGTTAGTGTTAAATTAAATAATACGTCTGCTGTTGTTCTCTTCATCTTGATCCGTGTCTCTCTGTTATTACGCAAGTATTAGGATACAGCATATTTGCTGAAGGTCAAGAAAAAAAACACCCAACTGAACTTTTTGTGCGTGAGGAATTTTACGCGCAACGATTAGATATTTTGTTTTCTTTCTGCGTGTGCTGATGTTAGCTTTCATTAAAAGTTTGCACAACATTTGCAGTGCATGTATATTTCTTTTCATAAGACAGTGTTCTCTTTTCAAGCTCAAATCTCAACTGCTTTTTTATAATGTATATTTTGTTACAAATGACTTGCAGCAGGCATAATTTTTGATATTATGCTTGCACCTGGTGTGTCTGCGTATTTGATATTGGATGTAAGGTGCAGATTATCCTGACATCTGTTTGCTTCCATATGAGAAGCACAGGCCCTTATATGGAGGTAGAGTTTAGCCTAATTGAAGTTTAATTAGTTGCGTCTCCGTCGCTTTCTCTCCTACCTCGCCTTCGCACTCACACACTTTTATTTCCTCGTTCCAACTTGTCTGGGGGACATCTTGGCATACAGCTCACCCACCAGGGGAACTGTCATATTTTGACACATGTCTGATATGTGACATATGGGGAATTTCGCTGCCATGTATTATATTATTGGTGGTTTAGTTTTGTTCAATCGAAAAAAAGAAGAAGAAAAAAAGAGAGGAAAGACAAGATGGGTGCAAACATTCCTGGTTGTTAAAAGGAGAAATTTACAGCTGAGTAATAAAAGTTTACGACTGAATCCTTTCTGCCATTGGCTGAAGCGAGCCACGTGGCACAGGCGCTATGAACATGAACTTTATGCTGTTGTCTATTCTCTGGTCCTTCCCCTGTATCAGCAGCAGACTAAGCTGGGGCGTAGAAACATATTATTTCCCTTTATTGTAATATTTAAAGAAAAAAAATGCTGCACAGTCATCTTGGCACTGCCGCGCGTGTTATTCACTCGATCCCCGACTTCCTGACAGAGAGATCTTCGGGACAGTCGCCGCCTCTACAGCCGCTGCCTGCGTTTATTCCCCCACCGGAGGCAATAAAACCACTGGGACAGCAAATGGAAGAAGAAAGCCTGCTAGAAAAGACTTTTCCCGGCAGACACCCTGTCTCCATAAGCTGCTTATCGCCGGAATGTGAACACAGCCAGCAGCACAGAGGAGATGTGCGTTGTGTTGATATATCCCACTCGCCATCGTGACCCTTCAGCTGCTTTGTTGGACCACAGTGACGCTCGAAATTGTGGAGAGCCTGCTGGGGGTAAGATTATGCACTTTACTAGCTGCTTTTCTTTACTGTTTAATGATCAGTTTCTCAATCGGCTCGTCCTCGTGGCGTCGAAATGATTGTGAAAATTATGAGCGTGTGAGATCATGAGAACTGAAGGTGTCTATTCAGTGTAGTTGTGACCTGACCTGTAGCCTGGGAGGGTGCTGAAGCCCGGGGCGGTTGTCATTATTGCTTTCTGGCTGATGTGGCAGCACCTGTGTGGGTAGTGGCTGCTTCAGCCTACACCCAGTGTGTATTTTTAAAGGCGCTGTGCCAACCCGATGTAATTGATTGCCTTGTGATAGTAAACTTTCTCATCACTCACACAGGCCCTTCTCACCAGGCAGTGACGAATGATATTAATTTCTGGCTGATGTTCTCTAATTATGGTTTGTTTTCATATCTGCTGCCACACGTTTAACCCAGTTTCTACCAGAAGCCTGCATAACATCTATAAGCAATTTCACACACCCCTATGTCACACGCACACACGAGAAGCACATAGGCTCACAGTATGTACACAGTGACACACTGGTGTCTCCCGGCAGTGCCCCCTAGCGACAAGAGGCGTTATATGTGGAAGTGGGCGGGTGTTGAGGCTTGATGTTTATGGCTGCTGGTTTTCGGCGGCGGTTCACTGCGGATGTCAGCTGATACGCTGCTGCCAGCGAGTAACTGCTCGACCTGACACCGAGGAGTGTTTCTGATTTGTTGTTGTCACTTTGGAGAATGAGATTCGTCTGTTTTATTGTTTTCGTTTTAGCCTGATGAGATGAAGTGATTTGTAGAAGATATTGCTTTGTCACATAAGCACGCCACGACATTCGTGAGAGTTAACATTTCATTTTATTTACACCACCGGCAAAAAAAATAAAATAGGACGAGTAAGTAATACGTTCAAAATTGTATCAAATATTCACAATATCAACAACACCAAGAGCAACAGCAGTGGACATTTAACAGTATCAAATGTGGCGTCATAAGTGAGACAGAATGAGTGTATACAGTGCATTGTTTATAGCATATTGCGCATGAATGGTGGGACATTGCATCATATACATTTCACTTCCCTAAATTTCTTTCAAACACGTCTAAAAATACTAAAACAATTAAATAAATGTATTAATGAAAATAAATCCAGATGAATTATTTTACGTTATTCTGGACTTCATATGAAAAAAAAACACAGAATGAGGTTAAAACTCGTCAAGTGTGTGCATGTGTGTGTTTGTGTGGGAGTGACAGAAACCACGAAAGCCTCAGTAAAAAAAACCAGAAGGATAATGAATTGGAGTATCAGTGTAAGACAAAATATATACAAAGTGTATCCAAAGACATCTTAAATAACACGGTGTGTGTGTGTGTGTGTGTGTGTGTGTGTGTGTGTGTGTGTGTGTGTGTGTGTGTGTGTGTGTGTGGGAGACTGCAGGCTGTGCATTTGAAGTTTGGCGATGTTGTTTCATCAAAGCTTAGCTTGAGGAATTGTCCTCTCTTCTCTGTGTGGAGACTAAATATTGTTTTATGTAATAAAGCGACGTGATCTGTTTCTGTCTCAGCAGTCCAGCGTTTCAATCTTGTAAAATACAATTATTGGCAAAGCCTCGTTGTGAAAGCCTTTAAATTCTTATAACCTACTGTTAAACACGTTGTTTGCTTTTCCCTTATGAAACATTGCTGTTGCAATGGATCGTGTCCGCTGCTGCCCAGCACTATGCCTGCAGAAGAGAGAGAGAAAGAGAGAGGGAGAGAGCGGAAGAGGGCCCATTTAATAGATGCCATTTGAGTTGTTAGGTAAATCTTGGTTGAAATAATAAGGGAAAACCACAGCCCATTGTTTTGCCCTGCAGTGTTTTTTAAACCCAGAGATAGGCTCGCATTAAACTCCATGAAGTCATGAATCTGTCCGCATCACCACATTTAGAACCTCACTTACAAATCCCGACAGGACCAAAATTTTGCCTACTAATGGCCATAATTTATGATGTGTGGATCAACATGCGCTCATTGGGCAACAGCTTCCTGAGTGCTTAACGAGCATAAAGTCGAACACTTCCGGACATTAATTGGGCTAGCCAGCGATGGTAAAGTGCTTATAGAGGGCTTTACATTGTTAGTATGAGAATTACTCCTTATTAGTAAGGTTAGAAGCGGGGGAGAGGAAAAAGCATCAGAGGATGACCAGACTTTGCCCCTCTTGCTGCGTTTTTAATCATGGCCGATAATGTAGAAATTTTAAGGGTCCCGTATAACTAATGCTGAGTGATGTTGTGATGTTGGATATTGAAAGCTGTGTTTAAGAAAAAAATAGAAGCAACCGTAGATGTTGATGGGCCATGTTGTGCTGCAGAGCGCGGGCTATCAAAGTTAGGCCTTCAGCACAAGAACACATCAAAGCGTAAGAATTAAACTAGTGTAATAATAATAATAATAATAATAATAATAATAATAATAATAATAATAACTTAGTTTATGCCTTCGTTGCGCATCACCATATAAAACTACAAATTCAGGGCATATAACACTGAGGAATTAATTATGAATGATCTTTATTAATTCCCATGGTTAGAAACAGGATGTTAGGGTATTGATAGTAATTTATATTTTTACTTTTCCTGGTTCACGCCTTCGTCGCTGGACATAATGTTCTTTTAAAAATTGTGGAAACGTGCACCAAACGGTTCCTCTCCTCCCTGCATCAAATGCCGTGCGCGTAATTTGCCTCGCGGGCCGCAATAAAACACTAAAACACAAGGGAAAGAATGACCTTTCTAATTCTGCACACTGACACAAGCTCTGCTGCATTCCAGTCTCACCAGTCCACACATTGGCTTTACTGTTCAGCTTTTATTTACAACCCAAAGTTTACAGACCGCTCTGTTCTTCGTGTGTGTGTGTGTGTGTGTGTGTGTGTGTGTGTGTGTGTGTGTGTGTGTGTGTGTGTGTGTGTCTGTAAATAACAATAAGGAAAATCTGTGGTTGGGAACTCAAATAATTCGAGTGGATTTTGATGGAATAGAGATTGTTGAAAATTGTGTTAATCTGAAACGCTTTGCAGTGTGGAATAAATTATGCCGACTACTTGGTGACGACAGCAGAAATGGTTAAACAAAGGAAAGCTTTCACAAATCTATTGCACATTCCGTTTCTGCCACCATGAGGGTGGATTGACTAAAAATATGATATCACAAACTTCAATTTTATTTCCGTTTTTGTTCATATTTACGTTGGTGGAATTCAAGTTCCAGTCAAAGTGGGGGAACTGACTTTTTTTAAATGTTTGCAACAATTTGGTCTCCTTTGAAATTACACCACACTGAAGGGTAGAAGTTCACTAAACAAACTGGGACCCCGAGTAGTTTACTCCTGCTATAAGTGTTGGTTTAACCTCCGTCATCAAGTGATTTCGTTTCTTGATATCAAACAGAAGAGGGGAAAAGAACAGTCCCAGGACGGAAATTTAGGAAAACTGCAGGCTCCAACTTTTGCGCTTTATTTGCCTCAAATCTGTGCGACGCGGATGTCACATATGGTCACAAATAGTTGAAGGGAAACTTTTACTGCACCGGCTACTTCCTTCTCTTTGTTCTTGTCTCTTTTATGGGCTATTCAGGATCCCAAACAACAGAACAAACAGTGTTGCACGTTTAGGCTGCACGAATTCACTCCATTGAGGAAATCAATGAGGTGAACCAATAGGCTGTTGCAGCCAGTGGGGCAGCGTTTAACACACATTTTCAATAGCGTTATTGATTGTTGTTGTTGTTATTATTATATTGCTATCTGATGCGGTTTGTTTAATTTTTTTTTTTTAAATTAAATTAAATTAAAACACAAAACAAAAACCGACCAAATTAATTTGGAAAACTACTTCGAAAGCACGTGTGGCGTTTTAGTTTTAATTCATCTGAAAAGTTTTTATAAAATGAAAATTAGCGCACTGCGATCTCGTCTAATGCAGATTTTGGAGGCAGCTCGTTTAGGTCAAAACACGTGATCAAGTTTTTCTAGAATTCTGCAAAACGCCTCTAAAGTAATTTCCAAACCCATCATTTGGTGCTGAGATAATAATCGGTTCCCGTTTCCTCTCTGTGTGTGTCACAGGAATGTCAAAGTACGATCACAAAGAGAGAGGAAAAAAGAGACTGGAACATCTGCATAAGCATTTTAACATGCTGCCTATTACATTTTTTTGCTTAATTAATTTGAAGTAAAGTGTTCTTTGTTGTGAGTTTGAACAGACTATACCTGAGAAATAGCAGTGAGCACTGATGAGCAGCTTTGCACGATCGCACAACTGATTGGATTCTTTTTTCGAGATGGTGGCAGAAGTCATCTTCACAGGAGCATTTTTTCATTCTTTTTTTCCCCTTTCTGTGCCATACCTGTCCTGCACGCGATTTTGTCTTTGCTTTGCCTCCACATGCTGTGCGGTGCTTTTTTGATTCTTAGCGGGAGAGGTTGCTGCCTGTGTTTCGAGGCTTTGCTGCAGAGATAGTTGTTGGTGAGCTGGGGAACGTCACTTGTTTTATTGCCCTCACAGAAGAGAGACCATAAACGCATTCTTACCACCGACACCCTCCCCCAGTTCACTGCAAAAGCATGGAAATTGGAAAGTCGTTGATATGGCTGAGATAAACAGCAGTGTATGTTGTATTATGGAATAAAACTGGGTATAGGACACACACATGCGCACACACGATCACTCACACGAGAACTTAGTATGACAGTTCATGGCTTTGCATTAGTAAACAGCTTTAATATCCGTCTTATTTTTTCTATTGGTCACTAGTGAATGGGCATTTTGTATAATATTTCACGTGTTTTTAATCAGAATTCTCCATCTCCTTCCTTCCTCTGAATGTAGTCTCTGTCCTGAATGACATTGGCCACGCTTTCCATCTTGCTTTCTGCTTAAACGCCACATGCTCATAAACTTCAAGCCAAAAACTTCTCACTCAGCCAAGCTGTATAGTGTGCCACTCCAAGTCTACGTTGTGTTTATCGACATTTAGCAGTAATGTTCAAGCTCTGAGCTAAAAGCTACAGTTTCTCCTCAACTCCTGCCTCTCAATTGGTTGAGAATGGTCAGCTGACATTGTCATATTGTCTCTCACCGAGCCAAGCCTCGGCTATAACACTCGGGTTTGTGCGTCTTAACCGGAGATTGGAAATTAATAATATTGAATCCTCAAAGTAGCTCACGTCCAGTTACAGAGGCAGAAAGTCGAGGAAAAAAGAAGACCTTGGAGAAAGGTGTGGTTGGTTGACACAGAGGGGAAGGAGATTTACTGAGAAGGAGATTGAAAAGAGACCGATAAAGAAGTGGGGAGAGTTGGAGAGAGGGTTACAAGCAAGGTATGAATTCTTATTTCGCGAACCCGTCGCTCTCCTGCCATTTATCCGGTGGTCAAGATGTTTTGCCTAACGTACCCCTAAACTCCACCACCTATGACACAGTTAGACATTTTTCGTCGTACGGTGCCGCTGTGACCCAGAATCGGATATATGCACCTTTCTACTCTCCTCAAGATAATGTGGTGTTTGGGTCTGGCAGGGCACAGTATGAGTATGGATCAAACGTGTTTCTTCAAGACAAGGACGTGCTTCCCAGCTGCAGACAAACAAATATGGGACTCAATACACAAAGCCACATTGCTCAAGAGTACAGTCTGGATCAAGGAAGAGCAGCAGCTCAGGAGCAGAAAAGTAACATCCCGATCTACCCGTGGATGCAGCGAATGAACTCACACGGCGGTGAGTTTTACTACGACAAATAAATTAAGGAAATGGGCCAGTTTTACGATATGTCTTACCAAGAGAGCAAGTTACTTTTTATGGCCCCATAAAACATTACTGTATCCCCTCGACTTGTAGATGGGCCTTAACATGTGCAAACAAACAGCTTTCATTTTAAGAATGATATAGTAGCCATAATCAGTAGAGTGAGATAGAGAGACTACTTAAGAAGCTTTAATAATTTTAGATAATACAGCAAAGATATCCTTTGAGATATATTTTCCCCTTCCAGTTAAAATGCGTTTATTTTTCTCTGTGGATTTAGATTGCAATTATGAATCTAACAACGAGGCACAAAAAAACCCAAAACAACTTATGCTCAGTTGCCTCCAAGTATGAACAGACTCCAGGCAGAGGCACGTTTTATTTGAAATCCAAACGTGACTTCGCGCTGTTAACGCTTAAATGAGTGACTTTACTTTGTCTCCCAGCAGGAGTCGGCTACGGGACAGACAGACGCAGAGGACGACAAATATACTCTCGTTACCAAACGCTTGAGCTGGAGAAGGAATTTCATTTCAATCGCTACCTGACCAGGCGCAGACGCATCGAGATCGCGAATGCGCTTTGTTTAACAGAGCGGCAGATCAAAATCTGGTTTCAGAACCGACGCATGAAATGGAAGAAAGAGAGCAACCTGACCTCCACGGTGACAGGAACTGAACAGACAGGAGCGTCTCAAGAGCAGGAACGCAATGGCGCAATGGAAGAAGGGAAGGATGAAGACAAGAAGAAAGAATAGCTAAAATAATAATAATAATAAAAAATTATAAAAACCACACGATGACCATTACAAACCAACATAACTACCTAAAAATCTACATGGACTCGAGAGCGACTTCACCGCATGATTGCTACCACGCAGCTCTCACCAATTTTATTTCGTGTTGGACCACAGGAGGGTTGATCCTTAGAAATCCAAAATGATTTCAGCCACAGTTTGGCCGCTGTGTTGTGTGGAGAACTGAGGGTTTTTTGTTTTTGTTTTGTTTTTTATTGCAAATATCACACTTGTATTGTGGAAATAAAAAGAAGTATTAATTTCTACATATCTTCCTATGCCAGGAAATCTGTATATTTACCTTCCCCCCTCTCACACACCCCATCCATCACTGTGAATCTCTTTGATCACCTCACTATAATTCAGTGTTGATCTGACTAAACTCATTACTGTACATGCGCATTCCATGGAGGCGAAAGAGCGGGCGGACACTTGATCACAATGTAATCTATTACTTGAATCGTCCGCAGGAAAATGGGCCCTGCATCAAACTAAAAGTAGTAGTCTCCAGTCCGAACACACACATGCACACACAGACACAAACACACACGCACACACACACGCGCGCAAACACACACAAACAAAACAAAACTCATAATGTCTGTACATGATAAAAGTAACGGTATATAACGTAAATCCCGTGGAAACGTAATGTGCATTTAGCCGCTTTGGTAGACGCTGCATAACATGAGACCATTGACCATTTGACACGACATGCTTCCTCGTGAGATAGATTTGTACACTAGTAATTCTTCACCTTTGTTTGAGAGTCAAACATTAATGTTTTGTCATAACTGTGTATCACGGAATAAAATGTTTGTAAAACTTTCACCTTCGTCTTGTCTGTTTCATGAGTCAGATGAAGACAGGTCCCTTAAATACGTAATAAAAATACGAAGAGATTTCCTAAATACGCACTAAACCTGGACTGTGAACGTTTGCTATTTCTTTCTTCTTTTGCTTTTCTTTAAATTTGAAAGATTTTTTTTAATTTTTTTTATTTTTGCCGTGGCCTGTTTGGTCAGGAGGCTGTATAGGCAAGAAAGGGAGAATTTGACGTTAAACATATATTTTTAAGCAATTTTTATTTCTCCAAAACATGAGACCTGTTTGTTCGACGCCGATATTGGTATGGCCAACACGGTATGGCACAGGAGTTAGCTACTGTTAAGCTACTGTTAAACACGATAACATCCCCGTAGCTGTAGTAATATAAACTCCCAACAACGTTCGAGTTTCAAGTCCATCCGCGTAGATATATTTTAACCTATTATTATTATTATTATTATTATTATTATTATTATTATTATTATTATTATTATTATTGGTGATGGTGGACTGGCGGCGGGTCCAGGGCACAGAGCTGACCGGTCTTGACCGTCTTGCCCCATACCAGACACCAGATGACGCTCTTGTCTTACTGTCCTGCCCTTTTTGCGCTAAAGATCCCTGCCTGGTCCTCAACAACCAACAGCTCAAAGTTTACCGGACACGTTTCTCCTATTCATCAATATCCCCATTGAGTATCAAAGCCAATTTATGACTGGCCAACATGCGCACGTGATCCCGTACAAATACCCCATATTTGGGCAGCCCACGTCGGATCAAGAATTAAAAAAAGATACCAAAGCCTACTCCACCTATAAATCCTGGATTATTTTTTAGGGCAGACAGCTGTGAATTTTCCAAAAGCGGCAACAAAGAAAAGCAATGATCAACAAAAACAAGGAAATACCCGCAACGTGTAGCCCGCAGCCCTGTCTAGTTTAAAAAGAAAGTGTCGGTGGTAGTTTGAAATGAGCTCTGTTGACAGCTCCAGTCTCAGGCAAACAAGCGAGACAAGTTCTCCTAACACTATGTTTAGTTTCGATCTATCTGGGCGCGTGTCCAGCCATTATGAGGGTGTTAATGTGAACGGGATATTCTCTTGTCCCGTCCCCACGACCTCTGTTCAACGGGAGGAGATGAAAACTAGCCTGCGTGGCAATACGGATATTCCACTCCCGTCAGGACCACAAATAACCATGGTCTCCAGTAGCTCGTCTGTGGACGCCAGCGGGCTCAGCTACGGCAGCAGTAAGCTGCTCGGACGTGGGGCTGGCAGAGACCCGGAGAGAAGCGCAAAATCCGGCGGCAACATGAGCCAGGAGAGCGACAGAAACGCGGATAACACGCAGTCCGTGAAACGAAACACAAACGTGAACCAGCCTGAGGATAGTGAGCAGCGACCACAGATTTATCCATGGATGACAAAACTGCACATGAGCCACGGTAAAGTTTGCATATTTTCTAAAGTGCAGCTAAGATGCTTTCCCTTATTCACTCTTAACGCTACAACACTTCTTTTTGCCCGTTCCAGTGTCCCTCTTGAGTTTTATAGGCCAAACGCAGGAAATAATAAAAACTCGCGGTCATAAATTTTATGACAAAGGCATCCATTGCTCGTAAACCTGCTCTGTTACGGTGAAGATGTGATCTGCGCTGTGATTTATGGTGGCATAATTGGATAAGAGAACAAAAATGCGATAAAACTATGGAATAATATTACAAATGCAGCATTAAGTATTAGTTTTTGCCATGCTTCGTTTATAGACTTGGTCTAGCTGTGTGTTTTGCATCAGCACACACACTGCGAGAGAGAAGCTTTAGCCTTAAATTGAACTCTGTCAAACACCAATGCCCTGACCCAATCGTGAACTTTTCACCTCTAAAAGATCTGAATAGGCATGCTTCTTCTCTATGCCTTCAAACCCCTGGCGTACTGTTGAGGCAGCGAGACGTACAAGGAGCACATTTGCTGCAAAAGATGCTGTTTTTATTATGAGCCTCCATATGCAAATATCTAGAAACACACTGCGGGGTTGTTGAAATTATCTTATTTTTTCCAAAAGCACAACTCTGTTGCTTTGCACGCATGTACCCACGGAAATCTGAAAAAAGTATCTGGAAAACATCACTTTCTTCAACCCACTCCCCCCCCCCTTTTTTTTTTTTTATAGTTTACATATCTGCTTCTCCCCCACAACATCCTACTCCAGTGCATCGTTATTAAACCGAGGCCAGGGTTTTACCGAGAGGCCCACATATTTTTAGTTATCAACTTCTAAGCATTAAATCATGATAAGATGCATTAAGTAATATTTTGTATTTTTTATGTTTTGCTGTGAAAGGATTAAGTGGGCCCTCTTCCCTTGCACTGAGTATATTTATATTAAGGGTCTAGTTAACCATCCTTATCTGCATGAACATAAATTTTTATTGCACAAGTCCACAGTAAGTAATATCAGGTTAAAATTAGGTTATATAAAGATTTTTGATCTTTTAAATGGGGGTTGAAGGGGATTTAAATTAATGGATCCTTGCTTGTAGTGCTTATGGGTATCCAGGCTTTGTAATAACATGTAATAGTAATGAATGTAATGATATTATTAGCCTATTATTTATATTCCACTTATTTTTTTCCACTCTAATGCTGCTGAAAGCTAACTTATTTTAATACCACTTCAGAATCGGAGGGTAAGCGGTCCAGGACCAGTTACACCCGCTATCAGACTCTGGAGCTGGAGAAAGAGTTTCACTTCAACCGGTACCTGAGCCGCCGCAGGCGCATAGAGATCGCCCACACTCTGTGTCTAAACGAGAGGCAGATCAAAATCTGGTTCCAGAACAGACGAATGAAGTGGAAGAAGGACTCAAAAATCAAAGTGAAGGAGTAAAAAATGGCATCAGCGAACGCGGTGCATGCAGCACGTTTTCAGCCCTCACTGCACAATGCTGGAGTGCCGCCTGACCTTCGGATGAACTGCTAGGAGCAATGACATCATGACACCGCTCTGTGTGCTTCATCACCAATTATGTGTCACTTGCTGCAGTTTGGGACCTAATGTATTGAATATCGCTCACTTTGATCAATCGGTTTACATTTCTAAATTAATTTGCTGCCCATGCGATGATAGCCTCACTTTACTGCACGAGAGGAACAGGGGGTCGAGGGTGAGCTGGAACCGTCCCGCTGCAAAGCTTTGGTCTGCAGTACACTGAAAAGGTGCACACAAACACTAAAAGAAGAAAAAAATAAAATGTTTTTAAATTATGTAAGCGAGAGATAACCCGAATAGCTCCCAACTTTATATCACCATGCATCAAAGGGGTCAGTGAATCAAATAAAGTCAAAATAAATACTAATTCTGACTTATCGGAAAATCCTTAGCAACAGTTAAGTTGTCTTACAAATACTACTTCTCTCCATTTTTTTCTTTTTCTTTGAAATTGACTCTGTGACATGTTGCATTTAGGATGCTGTTGAATGTGTGCTCAATAAGCAATGTCGTCGTGAGTGGATTTCGTGTGAAGACACCATCCCTGTTGTCTGTCATATTCTTGTGACTCTTGAATCATTATGTACAATTCAGTGGCTGTTTGTGATAATGTTGTAATGTGCAATGGAACAATTTCTCTTCCCTCCTTTGTAAACTTAAGGTGCCTGATTAACACTGGGCCTACAATAACTGATAGATGGCCTGTTCGTTGATTGTAACCAATAAAGACTCATTAAAAGTAAAGGAATTCCCTGCTGTCAGCATGCACGTTTATTATTATTATTTATTATTATTATCATTATTATTATTATTATTATCATTATTATCATTAGAAACACATTTCGAGGGTTGGCTGGCGGAATCCAGTTCACTATCAAAGCCATTTATAAATGCGTTGTCCCATTTGAGCCACGAAATCAACAGATTTTCATTGACTCACAAACGCGCTCGGAAGTCTAAGGCCCCCATAAAACTTTATTGCCCCCTTTCTCCAGCACTCCACCACACGCACTCAGTTTCCTGTTTTGTCAGGGAAGGAAGGGACGCACTTGCCTGTGATAACACTCACCCACGACACAACGTGGATGCAAAACTTTGGTTTCCTGTGACCGCACACTGGCGCGTCATCACCGCTGAGGCCATATGGCTACTTTTGTCATGTCGCCTTGCTCTTTAATCGTGCTATCATTACACTGCTGTTAAAACATCGCTATGTGCTAGCATAGCGGACATAAAATCACGCCATTGTTGAATGTATCGGCAGTTTTAGTAGAAGAAGTGGCGTGACGCAGAATAGCCCAAGGTTATGAGGTAATTCTGTCTAGCACTACTTAAAGAAAATAAAAATCAACTCACCTCTTAAACTAATAGCTTCCTATTGACTTCCTTGACGGTTATGAGAACCGGTCAGCGCAGCGTCCACTTTCTCTGCGCTCTGTTGGGCCTAACCTATACATGGACAACGCATTCAATCCCTTTTTGTATGTCTTTCTTTTAGGGTATTTTAAAGTTTACAAGGTTACATATGCCAATTGCCTCAAGCAGGGCCTGTGAATGGTGCATAGGAAGCACGTGGTGTCATTTAAGTGGGTTTTATGGCCTGGAAGAGCTGACAAACCTTCGATATATACACATCATATATAATCTTAACTGTCCGGAATCGCAGCTGCCTGCTTCCCCTTATCGGAGGAAGAAAGGGCTTTGTGGCAGTGAGGATGCAGTACCTTTCTTTGGACTGTGTAGTCGAGTGGTGCGGAGGACTGAGAGCTGTTGCAGTAAGTTGGTTTTTACTTTGCCTACAGGCCTGCGAGCTGTTATCTCACTAAACTGCGTAGTTGTTGTTTTATATCAGTGTAACTGAATGTGTGACTGTTAAACAGATTAGAGCCAAAATTGACGCTACGTACTAATTCCCAGCGAGTATTTATGAAGCTGTGCCATATTTTTAAGCACCCGGAAAAAATGATTGTTTTCACACGTTTTATTGTATCTTTGCTCTTTTTTAATATTCAAAAAGTGTGTCTTACGGATATATCGATCACTGATATTTTGTGTCAAGGAGCCACATTTTAAACTATTATTAGCTTTTTATTTGAAGGCTGCTGCATTTTATTCTTGGCAAATAACAGAATATAGACCTGCGCATATTTTCATGCGGTGGATGTGATTTGATTCAACAGTTTGCTTCTTAATGTCAGAGTGAGAAATATATATATATATGTGTGTGTGTGTGTGTGTGTGTGTGTGTGTGTGTGTGTGTGTGAGAGAGAGAGAGAGAGAGAGAGAGGGAGAGGGAGAGAGAGAAAGGTGACTGTGAGGAAAATGCAAAGTTCAGAACTATCAAAAATAATCTGGCGTCCCGTCTCACTAACCACCACACCCTCTCTCTCCCTCTCATTTCCAACACCCCCCTCGTACTCTTACCTCCATGTGACATTCAGAAATTCTAAATAAAAGCGCCGTGGTTTCAGACGTTTGGATCGAAGAAAAGGCGCTTTTTTGAAAATACACGCAGCGTTTTGAAGCATATTTTGTGACATTTGTTCTGTGTTGTGCTAAAAAGTGGCTCTGGTGGTTAAAAGAATGCACTAGTCCACAAAAAGAGGCTTATTAATGCAAAACCACCTGACTACCATGACTCGAAGTTCCTGTTTGCACTCATCAGCCGGTGTTCATATTGTTTTAGGGTCATGTCTGGGCCAAAGGAACAGGCTTGAGTCAAAGGCGTTTTTGCAGTTCAAATATGCCATTATCCAAACTGAAATATTACGAAAGGCAGCACTAGCGTTAGCTCGAGGCGTGCACGTGCATGTTTTGCAGAAATGTGTTATCAGTCTTAAAACTATGTGATCGTATAACCTAAACGAGTTGCTGCTTTTCTTTAGGCTACATTATTTTAAAAACGTCCTAGAAAGTAGTTCAGCTCAGAAAAGCTGCGAATGGATGAATCTAACAGTAAGACTTTTTGGGTGTGTCCAGCTATGCTGTTAGGCACAAGGTGAAGCAGGGGTTTACAGGCCGTAAATGCTGCATACTGTGGGAATTAAAAATCACAAAAACAAAGTGTTTGAGTCAGCTCAGAGTTTCGAGGCTTTAGGTTGTGCACAAATGCACTGAAGGCTGACCACTTACCGCATCTCTCCAGTCCTGGCTTTACAAACCTATTTTTAATATTTTCTGTATGTGGAATACGTAAAGTCTGTCCTGGTTTGCTTTCAGGTGTGCAGGGGAAAAATTATACACTTTCAATAGGGGGCACTGTATAACACGCTGCTGTGTGAGTGACACACTGCGGGGGCAACGTGTCCAAGTCAGGGCGTTGTTAGTTCCTCTTTCTTCTCATTATTATTTTTTATTTCCTCCTTTTTTCAAAAGCAATTTCGTTGCTTTTTTACGTAATACAGACATTTGTCATATCCCATTAACTCCCATAACTCTCGCACTAAAATGAAACAAAACAAAAGGAAAATATTTGTTTTCCTGCAGAAATGACGAGTAAATATATTTTTTCTTTTACAATAAATTAGAAACAAATATTAACGTGTGTTTTGCCACATTCATGGGGCTACAGGGCGCTTATTACAATCGAAATAATTTTATTCTCAGTGCTTTTTAGTCACTTTGAATTAAAGGCCTGGTTTGACCTCACTAAAACTAGGACAGACCTTTCCAAAAACACTCTTATAGCATCACAATAAAAGTGAAACGGCACAAACATCCGTTTTCACTGCCATGTTCTGAGCTGTCGTATTCCTTTCTTTGACCTGTGGAGCTGACATTGTCATCATTCAAACCTCGGAGGTCATTTCCGGGTGAACACAAACATCTTTTTGTCTGAGCCCAAATAAAAACCATAAAGTCCTATTACGTCGGTTTGTTGTTGTTTTTTTTTTTAACTCAGCAAGAATTTATTTACAATGTGAAGACAAACTAGTTGTTTATTTTATTTTTTTTGAATTATTATTGACTCTCCGCCATAATTCCACAGGGCTCTGGAAGTCCAGGGATTTCTATTCTTAGAAAATTTGCCCAAGGAAATACCAAAATGGTTGTAAATTTACTTTTACTGTCTGAAAATGACCCGTCCTAAATTTTCGCCCTCGGTCCCAGTTCTGCAGCAGCCAGACATGTCAGAGCTTTTCTAGGACAGCCTCGCTTAAGTAGATAGCAGAGGATATGAGAGGCAAAGGGACGGACTGACGGGTCATTAGGAGAAAAGGAAACACATGCAAACAGTTTCTTTCTGTATTTGAACTTTGAGTGATTTACTGTAGGAAACACGAAGGAAATCCTTATAATGAAATACATTTGTGGCTTTCGATTGTATTATATAATCTCCTTTTCATATTTGTATGTGGCCAATTTATATATTTTGATTTATTTTTAGATTATATAGTGGCTTTTTAGAATTGGAGCAAAAACCGGAAATATGGTACGGACACCGCATATGTTTATGCCATCCTCAAATGCGTGATATCCGTGACAAATAGGCTGCTTCGTTAATTTAGAAAACACTGAGTAACATTTTCTTTATATTCTTTTATTCTGGGTGGGGCGGGGGGGTCTAATACATGTTTTAAAAATAAAATATTAATTGAACAAATTATAAAGCTAATTTCTTCCTCGAGAATTTTATTTTTGCAGTTTGGGTGCAAAAATTCATTTTGTCACTTAATGAGGAAATTTTTTATGGACCTTTATGAACCATTTTGTCATGATTACCCTTTTAATTCTTTTCGTTCTTTCTCTCTATTTTTCAGGCATTTCAACGAGCCAAAGTGAGCGAGACTGCGGATTTAATAGTAAGTGTTACGCATTGCCCCACGCTTATCTGCCTACCTTTATTTGAGAGTAAAGCTTGTCTGGCGGAGTTGCTTTTTCAAAGACAGCAACCACCTTAATATCTGCACTTCCACTTAATTTATTCAGACACTCTGGCGTCTCGTTTCTTACGATTTCAAACATTGGACGCCTAAACAAAAACTCCAACTTAAGATGGAATTACCATCCTATGCTCTCAACTTCTTGCAGTGCCAGTTAGCCGGATTTAACTGCGCAGTGAGTCTTATGAACCACATCATTGCTTCGAAACCAACCAACTGTTTATAGGAGGAATCTCGTTTCTGAAACCGCCTCTGCTCCCTTGGCTGCTGCTTTTTAAAGAGCATTCATATCCAACTAGTCTCCAGTCTGTCTGCACTTCATTAAAACTTTTTATTTTAACTGGACGATACAGCTTAACGTTATTACACCTGGGGAGAGTAAACGTGGAAAGGCTATTAGGTTAAGAGTTTGATTAAAAGCGCATCGTAACCGTTTTCATCAGGGAGCACAATATTGCTGCACTGTCTGCATCCAGGTCAGGTGCTCGGCCACCAAATTAAAAAAAAAAGAAAAAAGAAAAAGAGCAGCACTGCGTGGACAGAACGACCTCCACATAGTTTTGCACAGATTTATTTTGTTTACATATGTACATGTGTGAACACGCTTGTAAGGCTGTTATTTTGCAGGGGAGGAAAAGGGAAAGCTTAATTTCTCAAATGAACAAATGAAACATCAAATTAGTCTGCCTGAGGGCCTCATTTTTTGTACTTCTACATTATAACTAGTTATTGAACTAGGTGCACGATCTGAAAGCCATTTGTGGGGAGAAAGAATTCATTGCTGTCTCTCCATCAATAATCCTTGGCAGTGAACTATTGGAACCAGTCAAACGCGAGGGGTGAAACGCGGGTCAGGCTGTCTAACTAATATTAAAATGCGTCCTCCAGAGCGCATGGGGCGAGAGGGAGTAGGTGGTGTGTATGTAGCTCCTTTCACACTGGTTGTGTGCACGACAAACAGCATGTCTTTTGATGAGAATATGAAAAAATCCAAATGAATATGAGTTAGATTTTTTTGTTACCACTTCTCGGGAGTCCACTGTGTGTTGGGGCGGGAGGCTTTGTTAATCAATTTTAAAAAATCAAATTGATGCGCGGGATGCTGGCGGAGAAATATGTAGATTGAGATGTTTTTTGACAGTGTTTGAAGCACCCTGTGCATCACCGCTCTAATCAATTCCATTGATTCACAATCTGAGCATGTTTGCTGTTTTTAATAACCCCGAAACAGGTCACATGTCTGATATTGCATTTTTCATCCGAGGCTTTTCTCATTAGCTTCCAGAGTGGCAGCAAGAAAGGTTACCGAGCGGTCAGTATGGTAATAGCAAGCAGAAGAAATGGTTGGGAACAATGGAAACTTATTTTTCATGTGTGCTGTCACGCCGTCCCTTTGTATCCTCCGTGTTTGTAGCTGAATATTCATATAGGAGGCACCTCAAAGGCAGAGGCTGAATGTTGAGAAAAGAGACCCTTTCTGTTCTCTGCGTACGGCGTCTTTATGCTGTGTGTGTGTGTGTGTGTGTGTGTGTGTGTGTGTGTGTGTGTGTGTGTGTGTGTGTGTGTGTGTCACACGGATATTTTATTTTTAGAGAAAGGACGTAAAATGTGTGTTTCCCTTGCTTGTAGACGTATCCACAGCAGGAGTGGGGTTGTTTGTAGCTTTGCTTCTTGAATCCTGATAAACAGAATCCGCTTTGACGCACGCTTTCTGTGGTATTTCCACTCTGATGCTTCTCGTGACACGACTGTGAAATGCACGATAACCTGCTCGCCACAGATATTTGCCCGGCAGATGACCTTTTACAGTGTCTAACCTAAAACACATTAGTTGTCTACATGTATACCCTGTAGAACCGAATTTGTGTGAAGTACAAGCAGTCGCAAATACGTCTCTACAGGAATACATGGGCAACTGAAATACCACGCCAGTCGATGAATTGTTCTGCATCTGCTTCCCTTCACGTCTCTCTGGCATTTTTTCTTCCTGCTTTTGCATATACAAGCATCAACGATGATACATACAGCCTGCATCCACCCCATCCACGGGCTCTGGCAGAGCAATAACGCTGTCACAAAGTGTATTCATAGCTCAGACAGCCACAGATTGTGTAGGTAGGCCACAGAGAACGTGCAGTGTGCGGCTACTACTGTGTCAGACCCTGTAAAACACGTTAGGAACCAGGGGTCGTTTAAAAGTGACTGATTTACGGCTTTTATTGCTCTATAAAACGCCTCTAACATCCTCACTAGGGGTAATAGAAATGTCGTGCGCATTCTTTACAAACAGTACAGCCGGAATTATGATAAGCAATTTCACGTCGTTTTTAACCGTATTATTTAACTGCTGCTGTGAAAATAGATGCTTAACTTGTAATGTGATGGTTTGAATGGAAATATATCATTGTATTATTATTATTATTATTATTATTATTATTATTATTATTATTATTATTATTATTATTATTATTATTATTATTATTACTCTCCACCTGAAGACATATATGTGAAACATGGGGGTGTCGAGGTGATAGGGAGGTTAACTTCACTCTGTCTGCCTACAGCTGACTCTGAGAAAACAATGGGAAGCTTCCAGCACATGACAAGTTTATACACCCAGGCAGTGTCAGTTTACAATAAAACAACAGACCACCAGTGCTGTATGCCTTGGCTCATGGTCAGTGCTTCAGCCAGCGTTAACATGCAACATTTTCAGGGTGGATTTTCCCAAAGGCTGCTGAACAAAAGAAAATGTTGTAATACTTTCAGTGTTTGTATTTTACGGTTTAAATTCTAGTTTGAAGCATCGTGTAACCATGTTTGTTTTTTACTAATCATCGGGATGTTGCATTCTGCAATTCTTCTTCAGCACTTCTTGTAGTTTCAATGGCCCGTCTCATCTGCCTAACAGTGTTGTTTTTCCTCACATAGATGCTGTTCATTGATTGTTCCTGCGCTTTTATTTGGGCCATTACAAAGCTCAGAAACATGTGCACCAGGTAACAGATAAGGGCTTTTTCAAGCTGTAAAACTGCAGTCAGAAGAAGAGGGAATTAGCACCACTCAAGATCACAAGGACTGGTGGCTGATTTCTATTTACACGTGTCGTGAATTGCTATCCTGCATTTGGGACAGATGTTCACTTAGTCAAGAGTGTGTACAGCAGACTCTCTTGTCTGCAGCAACTTCACAGTGACACAATACTGGTCCTGCAGTTAAATCAGCAGCTCATTACACCCTCTGCTCTGTGACATAATAGTGATGTAGTTTCACTGCTGGCTGGTTTGTGAGCTCCTGGTGAATGCTTCTCTGCAGGGTTGTGTGCCCCTGATCTGTGACATCATATTAGTGATATTATGTAAGTTTGATCAGTTGGATGTTTGACGCCTGCTTAGCCCACATTTGTGTTGCAGTTTTGTTGTGTCTATGACATTTTCGTCTGTGTTTATATTCAAATTTGGATTTATGCAATGTTTTGTTTTCTATGGTTGCTTTGTTGTGTTGTGCCTTATGGAAGCAAAGGTTAGAGATTAAAAGAGTTTAGCTTTGTCTTGTCTGTAGGACAGAATAGAAGCACCATGGATGCACTCTTAAAATCTTTTATGTTGTAAAGCATTTTGCAGCTTTTGTTCCAACAGATTTTGGCTACTGTGACTTTAAAGCAGCAACCTGAGATACAGAATCCTTCTGTAATTCAGTCCCAGTCTTAATGCTATATACTGGGATATTCATAACTGAACCATTTATATCTTTTAAATCATTTTTGTTATATTTTGTAATATACTGTATTATTTAATTTAGTTTAGTTAGTTGCTGTCTTGGAGCTACTGTGGCCACATAATTTCCACAGGGATTAATAAAGCATTCTGATTCTGATTATTCTTACCAATTTTCATTTAAAAGCTGAAAGAATCCATACAAATGTGTAGTCTTAAAGAAATTAATATGGATTCGAAATAGATAGACCTAAATTTCTCATTGTTGAAGAACCTGCCACTGAGGCAGATTGTTTCTCTCTGTCCACTTCTGTCCAGCACCACAAATGATCAGTCTTCATCTCCTCCAAAGCTGGAGAGCATTCACCTCTCCACCTCTCCACTGACATTCATAATCACGATGTCCTACCTGTGTTACTGCTGAAATGCTTTATAGGAAAGAAAGAAAGAAAGAAAGAAAGAAAGAAAGAAAGACTTTATTCTTAGTCTTGTGAAGAGACCCTGGGTTGTGTCACAGCTGAAGCTTTGTTGTCAGAGACAGTCTTTGTTAATCAGGTGTTATAACTAACGCAATGGTTTGTTGTTGTACCCCAGCCTTGTCCCTTTGAATAATTGAGACCACTGTATTTGCCTGTTATATTTTTTCCTTGGTCAGCAACTAGCTACTAGTTTTGTCCCCAAGATCAATTGCCTTGGTAACGCAGCCAGAGAGAGAGAGAGAGAAAGAGAGAAAGAGAGAGAGAGAGCGAGAGAGAAAGATTTGTGCCCACAATGGCGACTGTAGGTATGCTAAATACCTCTGGTTCCTTATCCGGGAACTACCTCTTACCCTGCTATTGGGCCATTGGGTCACGTGGTAAAAGTAACTTTACAGGGCTGCTCGCAAGTAGGAGGGCTTTATGGAGCAGAAAAACGACAAAGCTAGAAAAATTATTTTCCACTCCAGAAATTAATGATCATGAGCTCGTATTTGATGGAGTCTAACTACATTGATCCGAAATTTCCTCCATGCGAGGAATATTCGCAAAATAACTACATCCCCGAGCATAGTCCAGAATATTACAGCCGCGCAAGGGACACTGGCTACCAGCATCACCATCAGGAGTTATATCCTCCGCGGGCGAGCTACCAAGAGCGCCAGTTTAACTGTGCAAGCATCCCTGAACCTGACACGCCAAGGGGACATGGAATACCCCATTCTGCGCATCTACTGACAGGGAAAGGGCAACCTGCTTCATGTGAAACCCCACAGTTGTCCATGTCCCCCGCCACCCCACCGGCCGCAACCTCCGCCTGCAACCAAGCTACCCCGGAGCATCCAAACAGCACAGCCTCCTCCAAACAGCCTGTGGTGTACCCATGGATGAAGAAAATTCACGTCAGCACTGGTAGGCAACTTGTGTGTTTATGTTCCCTGCACTCCTCATGCTCCTCTCTCCCCTTCCCTCCCTTTATCAGTCCCTCTGACTCCCATCTCGTTGCCAGCCCCTGCTCCGATAGCAGGGAAGCCTTTGAAATGGCACAATTGAGGCGGATTTACGACTCGGCATTGGTAATTACACCCACCATAAATTTTATAGCCGAGGTATACTCAGGGCAGCCGTATCACCATGTGGCTTCTGCTGTTATGTATTGCGCGATGGAGAGAGGGGGAGAAATGAATAAGAAAAAAAATCTGAGCTTTGTAATCTTGCATTAATAATTTAGCTCATAGTTGGATGTGAGTGTCCTCTCATTACGCTGAGAAGTTCTTAACTTCCCATTTAAATTTCTCAAACAGCTAAACATTCATAACCAATAAATCTTTCCAGCCATATCTCAGTTGAGGCCATTCTTGTTTACCCCTCCTTTCCTCCGTTCTCTGTCTCCCTTTCTCTCCTCTTCTCCTTCTTCCAGTGAACTCTGGTTACAATGGGACGGAGCCCAAGCGGTCTAGGACAGCATACACCCGGCAGCAAGTCTTAGAATTGGAGAAGGAATTCCACTATAACCGATATTTAACTCGGCGGAGGCGCATCGAGATCGCACACACCCTGGTTCTCTCCGAGCGGCAGATTAAAATCTGGTTTCAAAACCGCAGGATGAAATGGAAAAAGGATCACAGGCTCCCGAACACCAAAGTGAGATCCTCCTCCTCTTCCTCCGGGTCCAACACAAGCTCAGCAGCCGGCGCTGTTGCCGCTGCCTCGGCCACTAACACCGGGGCCCCCGACGAACTTACCGGAGCTCAGCATGGCGAGGATATTACCAGGTTATAAAACCACGAACCATTACTGGGGGTAGAATAAGAACTGGTTATTTATAGAACACTTATATATTTTGTTTTCGTAGCTATCTTGTGCGGTTTCCTTTAAGTCCAAAGTTATATAAAATGCATGTTATATAGCATGGATTACTGCGAATACCGATGAATTATTTTTACGTGACACAGGGTTTAATTTATTTGAAGTTCAATTAAAATGATGTTTTTTATTAAAAAATGTTTTGAATGAAGGATGAAAAAGTAGAAAAAAATATACATTTTATCAAAATGTTATTGTGGGCCATTCTTTTGCCCTGCTGCCCAAGGTGAAATGCACAATCTATTTATTTCAAACAACACTGGAAGGAAATCACTATAATAATAGTTATTTTTGGTATATAAAAAAAGAAAGCTGGAACACACCATTGATCTTGAACTTGTATGTTTAGGAGAATAACAATGTGTGAATTACCTCGTGTATTTCAGAAACAGGATTTTTCTTTTTCTTTTTCATTTTTTGCAATTTAGTTTTGTGGTGTTGATGTTGTGTTTTAGACCGTTCAAAGCAGATTATTGTGAAATGCAATAAACGGAGTTTAGTGTACTTGTGCTAATCATATTGGTCAATAAAACAGTGAGTGTCTACTAGTTTTAAATACGTTTGTTCCAAGTTCATTTTAGGTAAGGTGAGGTCTACTGTTGCAAATTGGAGAAGCTCCTTAAAAGTGTACAGATGTGTGAATACTGGACATTTCACGAGGGAAACAAAAATCACTGTGTTTTTAAACTGTGTTTGTCAATCCTGCAGCTCCCTTTTTTGCGTGTTTATATTTGCAATGTGTACAGACACTGAGTGTGTGTGTGTGTGTGAGAGTGTGTGTGTGTGTTAAAGCTTCACTCATAATGGATTGAAGTTATTTCTAAAATATGAAAATGAAATAGTTTGCGCTGTGCAGTATACGTGCAACCTCATCAGTCTGAAGGGCATTCAATTAGACAAGCCACTGAGGCCCTCCAGTCCACGCTGCACTGCCTCTGCCACAAAAGAAGCTACTCGCTTCCTTCGTCCTGACTTGAACACAAAGATGCATGCGTTTAATTTAGAGTACATTTGCAATGTGTTAGAGATTTTAGATTGTTGTGAAATTATTCATTTTGTAACAATAGTGGTTGCCCTGCTTTTCTATAGTCCTCTGCGCCATGCGACTGGGTTTTCAAATGTGAAATGAATAAAAAAAATAAAGTCGTGATCTGCCGATAGATTCAGTATAATGCGTCGTGTGGTCTTCGTTAAATATCTGAGTGAAGATGCTGATGACGTACACTAGCTTACCTTTGTTTTTGTTTTTTAAACCTTTTTTTTTTTTTTTTTAAATTGATCTAAAGCGGTGCCCTCTCCACAAAAAGGAATGCTGTTGTTTTCTTGTCTGTTCACTCTTTGACTCTTGCTTGTATAAACACTTTGGCTCATTTGTCTGCTGACTCCCCAGTGGGCAGTTTGCCTCCGTAGTATGCTGCAGCTCGCGAGACTGTAGAAACTTCAAAAACGGCGCTAAGGCGTCTCTGTGCAACGTCATCGTGCGACTTTCATCTGGCAGGGGGACCAACTCACTGCAGGACTCTTTGCTGCTGAAAACCTGCTGGACTGATGCAATGATTTGAAGAAAGTCTTTTTAACTGAATCATCAACTGAAGAGCCTGAAGTGCTTTCATTTTGTCTCCCATTCTTCCCCCCATTTTTTTTTTTTTTTTTGGAACAATTTTGGGAAGAAGGATTTCGGTTTAAAAATGGCTTGAGTCCAAAGACGCGCAAGAATTTGATAGATTATTGAAATTGTGACATGAATAGGCCTTATAAAATGCCTCGCGTAGTGGGAGGCAAAAGAGCACAAAAGGATGAGGTATTTTCCATCATCAATCTTTCCCCATAGAGCTTTGTGTTCTGTTCTGGAAAACAGCTCTGACAACAACCAGTTTTGATCTTATCAAATATTATGTAGACGGGGTCGCATCCTCTGCCACTTTTCTTTTTATTTGACTGCTTTTCCCACAAATGTGAAAGTTAAGTTGGACTTTAAGCTGGACCAAAGAGGTTCAAACCTACTTTTTGGACAGGGCTTTGGATAGGCAGTAGAATAGTGGTGAGACGGCGCTGAAAAATGAATCCAGAAGCCTTTATGTTGCTGGACAGATTAGAGAAATTAATGTGCTCGCCACAGTCCCAGCATCCCTCCAGCCTCTTTCTAGGCCCTGTCGCCTCCATGTCGCGAAGCTGAAAAGGTACTTTATTGAAGTTTGGGGGCGAAATGGTAGAAGGCCGAGTTCACCTCGGGGACACATTTTCTGTCCCATTAGGCTCATTTCAGTCTGGATGGCCGACCTCTCCAACCCTGTGACCCAACTCACTCTCTATACGTGTACCTTCTGTGTGCGCCCTCGCTGGTCCCCTTCAGCCTCGGCTTTCTTTTCTGCGTTGTGCCGATAGAGAGGCCTGCTGCGGGGGATCACTCAATGTGTTTCTTCTTTTGTTATTTTTTGTTTTTGGGGGGGCGACACTGGACAGGGCTGAACTCTCGGACAGTTCTCTTCCTTGCACCCAGCAGAATTGCAGGATTTCCACACAGACACTTTCTTCTTTAAGTTAACAATCTTTCGATCTCCCGTGAAGTCGTTTCCAAATCAAAGTGGCAAAGTTTAGTGGTAACCTTTACTGCAGTTAATGGAGGGGCAACATACATATTTAAATTTACAACATATTTTTTTAAGTCTGTCTGAGAAAAGAAGGAAAGGAAGAAATGTTTTGTGTACGTATTTAAAATGTTATTTTTTAAATTGTAATTATAAATAAGATGTAAACAAAACGACCTTTTTAGTTCCCTGAAGACCCCACACCCAAACAGGAGCATTAAAAAGAGTGTCTCCTGATGCAGTCACATGACTCCTGTGTGGCTTAAGAGAATAGCTGGTCTCCGGTCAGCACTTACATTCAGAAGTGAGCTGCCAATTATAGATGTTTCTGACAGTACTGGGACAGTTGGTCATTTTGATTAGTTTATGGACAAAGACCTTCAAAAACCTTCAAACTTCCCGCGGAGGCTCGGCACTTCCCCAAACTTGTATTTTTAGCCACATGCATTTTTTCCCCTGACACAGAGGAGAGCGAACTTCAGAACAGATTACTAATTAAGTTTTGTTAGAAGTAGAAGATGCTCGAAAATATAAGCGATGATGTCAACCCTTGAGATATTATTGATGGGGCAAATCACTACCCGCTTTTTTAAATGATATTCGGAAACTCTTATCCGGTTTTGCAGGCAGATTTCAGCGTGTTGGAGCGCTTTGATCCAAATATTCAACGTTGATGGAAAAATATTCAACAGCCCGTCTTCCAGGATAAACAGTTGACACTGAAAGCCAAAATAATCTCACCGTCTGTCAGTTGTTTATGTGATAATTCATCCTCCTCATCGTGTCTGTACAGGTGCAGCTCGAATTACACTTCGAACAATGACGACATGTCCCTCTTTGTTTGAGCTCTTGTAACTGAAGATTTGCGTTAAATGGAATGAGAGTGTATGAGGCACAATTTGACTTAGCGTTGCCAGGGATTTAACTAATACACCTGTATTAGGCGTTGTCTGATTTATTATGGGAATAAACAAAACGTGCGGTTTAATATTATTGCTATTCAAACAAAAGGCCAGTCAGTCATAAATCAGTGTCACTCTGCTGCTTTTTGTTTTGTTTTTTTAAACTTTGTTCTAATACACAATGGAAACTTTTCCTCATAGCAACACAAATGTTTAACTGCATTAAATTTAACGACAGAAAATGAATCATCGTGTACACAAATATTTTCTCTTCTCACGTGATCCAAGAACGAGCGTAACTCACTAAATAATTCTCTAGAAACTTCAAAGTGATACGGCCTTACCTGTGACAAGAGCTACACGGATGGATAGCAGTTTAATTCTTTAAGTTTAGAATGAAGTATTTTTGGTTTCACTCCATTCAGCTTTTTAGGTCATGGTAGATCTTTTTTACCTTTATTATTTTGCCCCGCCCCCCGGGGCTGAATCTGAAGAATGAATTTGAGATGAGTTATTCTTAAACTCGCTGCCTTTCAGGGATCTGGTGCATTTTGTTTGTTTGAAGTTGAGTGTATAAATTCCTCAGTCTTTACTCAGCTAACTGGTTTCGTCTCTGACTTGAGACTGTTGAATCACACATGAATTTCAGCTCACATTGCACTGCTGCAGGCTGCATGTGCTTTACGAGCACCTCGGGCGAGGACTTTCTCTGTGAAGATATATGCATGAAAAAAAAGAAGAACTTTGCACACAAACACCAATCGAAATGTTTGAACAAAACCAAATATGAAACACGGAAGCGCCTGTGTTGTGACGCTTGCGCGCTTGATTGCCTGCTTTTGTTGTCTGTGCCGGGTTAAGTGCAAACTGTTTCAAACTCGTCCCAGGTGAGTGTCTTCTTCAGTCACTTTGGTTTGTCATAAAAGGTCCGGGGCCGGTGCATTGTTATCCTGTAGTGTGTTTAAACGGCAGCCATGGCAGCTGCATAAAGGCTGAGAGTTGAAACAGGGGTCATGCTGCTATTTTCCAGGGATAGAGAGGCTGTCTCACATTGACCAGCAGTGGGTGTGTCATAAATCCCTAAATCTCTCTCCTATCCGTTCACTCAAGGGAGCAAATGCGTCGGCCTGGTGTGTGCGCGCATGCGTGGTGGAGGTAGAGTTTGATTAATTTACATAAAACTAGATTTTAAAAAGCCATCAGAAATGTTAAAAATGATTTAGTGTCGGCGCTGGCAAACATTTCAAGCAGGAGACGACGAAGCAGCTTGGACTGGTGTCCCACTGTAGAGTTGACATCGCACAGGAAATGATGGCCTGGATAAACTTACGAGTATACTTTCTGTCATCATAACGCCTCGCTGAGAAATATTTAATTAGCCCATTTGCTGCATCGTTGAGGACCTTCGAAATTACAGTCATTTTCTTCCGTTAGAGGTGTCACAAGGGGGCCCAGACAGTCGCTAGATTGAGTTATGATTATGTTATTCGCTTTTCATTAGCAAAAGTGTTCTGAATATGCGATCCTGAGACTATAGATCCACGATTATGCAGAAGTTTAGCGAGATGCGGTTTTTATTTGATTTGTTCTCTGAAAATGATTATCCGGTGTATTTGCGTGACCACCAGTTGCATATCATGCAGAACTTTGACAGCTGCTGCTGCTGCAGTTTAACTTTGTGTGTACTGTATTTGATTGGATGGTAACGCGAAGGGTCATATCACCTCTGTTATCTAAGATGCAGGACTTTAAAATAAACTATACAATAAGTAAACAAATAAATACCGCGTGTATGTATATTTATCAATTAAAGGAAAAAAAACAACAACATAAAATGTCTTAGTAAGGTACTAGTCGCAAGTTGCACAGATTCTGTGCAACTTGGCGTCGATCCTTCAATTCTCCTGAACTCTGCTGGAAAGATAAGCCCAGTTTTTGATTTGAGGATGATGGTGGAGGTCACTAAAATCTCCCATATGTCTTCAGATGATTTGAGCTCTGATATGATAAAGTTTGAGTCAGACCATTCTCATACCCACTAAACCATTCAGTGACCTTGTGCCCAAGTGAGTGATCTTGTTGGAAGAGACCCCATTTGGGTAGAAATTGTTAATCAAATGATAAAGATGATTACTTAGGACAACTTTTGCACCCTTCCTTCTAAGCTAACAACTGGATCCAAACAATGTCAGTAAAATTTACCCCACAGCTCGAAGCCACCTGATCTTCTTACTGGAGGGGGTAACGGTTCAGGTTTTCCCCTTTAGGTTGTTCTGTATATACGTTTATGATCACCTGAGAAACAAATCAGCTGTTAACCTACAATTGAGCGTGCATTCAGTGTACAGATTATTATACGGATTATTTTGATTATTTAAACACTCTCGCACACACATAGATAGATAGATAGATAGATAGATAGATAGATAGATAGATAGATAGATAGATAGATAGATAGATAGATAGATAGATAGATAGATAGATAGATAGATAGGCCTAAACACTCAAAAACAAGCAAAAATATTTTGAGTGTTATTTTAATTATTGCACTTTTAAATTGCACCTTTTCAGTACGGTACTGAGGTTTGTCTCTATTCTCCAGACTGGTCACGGTTTACATCAGAGTTAGGCCCAAATTAATACTTCATGTTAATGCACACGCTTATAGGAAAGTCGGGACTAGTTTGGGAAATTGTCATTGTCTGTCTTTTACTCACTTATGAAGTGCAGTCTGCAAACTCTAGTCTTTTCATTTCACTCTGCATTGTTTACAGCAATATAGGGCACCGGGCCCATAAATCTTCTCCTTGCTCTGCCAAGACAGCGCCATTTGTATGCACCGTTTTAACCGACAGCATCCTCTGCCCATTAACGTCTTCTCCCCAGCTCTCTCTCAGTCTCCCTTTATCTGCGGAGCTCTGTCCCCTGGAAATACATTAACTGATCCGTGCTTTCTTTGTGCTTTGTGAGCTATTTATAGATTTTTTTTTTCCTTATATGTAAGAATATATACATATAAGGAAAATATATATGTGTGTGTGTGTGTGTGTGTGTGTGTGTGTGTGTGTGTGTGTGTGTGTGTGTGTGTGTGTGTGTGTGTGTGTGTGTGTGTGTGTGTGTATCATGGGGAAAGACAACAGAAAAGAAAAGCTTAATTGTGTTGCATCTGCCGGATTTCACCGTTTGTGCGCAGCTGCGGATATTCTGCAGTACCCTTTTCTGTCTGCGTTATTGTTGTGAAAAATAAAAGTTTATAGACAATTTCCTTGGTTGTTTGTGTCAGCAGGCGAGAGAGCAGAGAAGGTAAGGAGGAATTGTAAAAGGGTTGACACCCAGAGCGACCGGCGCGCTTTTGTGTGAGAGAGAAAAATGATTTATTGCCACTGAGGCGGTTCAAACAGAGTTCACGGAGAATTGTGGTGGAGGCGCGGAGGAGCTAAATTATGGTCTTGCTGAGCTAGTATATCATAGATTCTATCTCCAATTCAGAGAGTATGTTCAAGGGTGTGAGGTAAGGAAAACAAAACGAATTTAATTACTTTCCCCACTTTCAGTCAGTCCTGATGTACACTGCCTTATTCAACTGATAATAACACTAATGCTGCTTTTACTACTAATAATAGATTTATTTATGCGTGAGACGAAAATGCAAACATATGTCAGGGTTTTATCAGTTTATTTAGTTTTGCTGGCCCACATTTACCTCACAGTGGAAATGACAAATTTAACCTTTAGCCAATTTAAATTTAAGTACTAAACCTTTCCACAGTCTTTATTTAACTGGCTACAATTCAAAAAGGGGGAAAAGAAATATCAACACTGTAGTTTTTAGTGTCAACAAACATTTTTAATGCCTCAGCAGTCAAATTGAAATTATATTAATGTTGTAAGCATTGTGCTATGGCAGCAGTTGTTTCATGTCCTTGATTTCATATAAAATATTTCATTACGTAAAAATAAATTCAACTAATAAAAGAAAATAAAAATAAAAAATCTCAGGATGTGACACCACTCTAAAGGTTCAGGTAAAACATCGGTGATAGTGGCAGCAGGGGTGAAACGGAGAAGGAGGAAGGCTCCTCTCTTTCCACGCAAACCCTGAGTGCATAATCCATCACCTCTGAGACATCTAAAGAGGGTTTTCTCGACAGCTTTGCAGCTTTGTACTGAAACACCAGAAGGAGCTTACATCCAAAACATGGTTCAGCTAAGATTAATACTGGCTTGGAATATTCAGCATAGTCTCCCAAACCTTCTCATTTAGAACATGTTTTAGGGAGCACTATTTATAATTTTGTGATAGATTCATTATTCTCGTTATGTGGCGTTTTGCATAAAATTGCGCATTGCTGGAATTAAACAAACACGTTTTATGAGTTCTTTCACCCTACAGTATAACTCAGTTAGGCCACAATTGATGTAGCTTTTATCCCAAATAACTTCTCCTAGAAAAAAATATTTATTATGGGTTTTTAAATGAAGTTGAAAAATTCATATTTTATTTAGGTGTTTTACGCCTTCATAGCTAAGTCCCAGTTGTCTTGGATGTTTGGCACTGTGGCTGCAAATAGGCGCGTTAGAGCGTTTAACTGAGCATCTGATGTTTGAGTTCACGCCATCGTGCAGAAGGAGGAATTTAACCCCTCCAAAAGATGTCCATAGTGTTTGAGTGTTGCCTCCTGGAGTCAGTGGACTCGATGCTGTACAGTGATGCCTGATTAATGCAAATGCGTTGAATTGTCCTGTAGAAAAAAACATCTTTGACGATTGCCTCCTTTGTCTTTGTGTGGCAATGACTGTCATGTCTTTGTTTGACCACTCCCAGTGAATCCCATTAAGCCAAAGCTACACTGTTATAAACACACGCTCTGTGTTTATAAAAAGCCCGCCGATTTATAATAGGTATTTAAATACGTTTCAGAATAAGTTATCCAAAATAAGCGTAATGATTTCGTTTTACAGACTTAAAACAGATTTACTCCACTTAGTGCCCCTAGTAGAATGAAAATACGCGAATAAGCGCCATTATTTATAATAGCGTTTGACTGGGGAAAAAACAAACAAACAAACAAGCAAACAAGGAGCGCAATTTCTTTTTAATAATTTTACACCTAGAAAAGCTTCAGCAGAATAATGAGCTGTGATCTATAACCAGTTATTAACCATCTCTTATTCCACCTCACAGACGCGTATTGTAGCGCAGAGGGAAAAAAAAATCCTCGCATCGTATTTGTTCAAACCTACCACCAAAAAGTTCAGGATGTGTGGCTGCGAGCGGCGGTTCCTTCAAAAATAAAACGAGAAAACGAGTCCTGTCAAAAGAGTAACAATATTACACGAAATCTGCGCCCAGTTTCTAATGAAATGCTCCTCACCGCACGTGTAAGCTTTGTCTGTCTCCCCCCCTTTCTCCTAATGTTTGTCTCTCCGTTTAAACACATCTCCCTCTTTCTCTTACACTGATTACACAGTCGTTTGGCGTCTTTTCATATTCCATTATATATTTTTTTAATATCCTAGGTAAAGAAATGCAGGCTGCTCATAGAAATGTCTGAAGAAATATGGCAGAAGCTTCCTCTGGGTTCCAAGTTGCCGGCGGATTACTTTCCAACTCCAAAGCTCCGTCATTGGAGGACTGCCACACGTGACCACGGCACCCTTCTGGTAAATATTATTCAATTGTTCCAAATGGTTACTCAAAGTGCACTTTCCCGCGTGCCTTTTTACATTCAGGTTAATTGTGATCGAATATTAGATAGACACACGTCCTCGCCTTTTACTGCTGTTGAGGGACTCCTGGTTTTATTTGAAACAGTTTGATGAGCTGGGTCCATGGACCCCCAACAGTTTGCCCTCCCACTGCAGCTGCATGGCAACAGTTTTGCTATGAGCTCTGGACAGGTGCCAAAATTAAGCGCGGGATACAATGGAGGAGGAGGAGGAGGCCAAGAAGCAGAACTTAATCAGCAAAACATGACCTCCTCTTCTCGTGTCAGTTCCAGGTTGAACCCAGATGAACAATCCGAGTGCCCACTGGAGTCCGTGGTTCACTGCCATGGCAAGGGCAAGCTGGACATCAAGAGCAGGAGCTGCAGTCTACTCACCATCTGCCGCTCAGAAGTAATTTTCCCCTGGATGAATCCACGGACCACTGGCTCTGAACAATCTGGTAACTGGTTTTGTTCATTATCTGTGCCTCTTTAAAGCTGACACTGAGTGTTCAAAATATTTGTGACCCAAGAAGCTTCATTAGCCTCTTTACAAACACGTTTTAAATGTTTCTTTTTTCGACTGAATATGTAACTCAAACACTCACCGTCTTTGTTATCTTTCTTTGGAAGCAGAACAGCCACAGCAAAGTAACTTTTCAGGAGTGGTCAAAGTCATCTGCTTGATCACACTTAAGAGAACTTTGTTCTAATGTGAGCGCTCTTTCTGCTTTGTCAATGAATGAGCGCTGGTGTTACTGAACAGTTAACCAAATGCCACTGTCATGCTCACAGCGTACGGGGCTGTTTTTCCAGTCCTGCAGGCAAAGTGATGTTCCAAACAGACAAGCTGCAGCGCAAATGCTGCACAAACACTTCTTTTAATCCACAAAAAAAAGAAAAAAGAAAAAAATCAGCACTCTGCATCTGTCATCTCTTGACACGGTCTCAAAATGGATTGTATCAGTTCATTAATTCTATCACATCATGACTATAGAGGCGCTTGTGTTTATTTTGAGATCAAAATCTCCATATATTTAAAAAAAAAAAAGAGAGAGAGAAAAACTTTTTGATTTTTTTTAAATTTAATGTTCTAATCATGCTGTTTTATTTTCCTTTTTTAAAAATCTTTGAAAGAGTTAAACATTGCTGTGTCGACAAGCTAACATATAACAAGGAAGCAGTCCTCCAGTGCAGCAGATTATTGTTATATAGTTTCCACTATTCATTCTCACTATTAAGTATCCATTAACCCTGGTATGTTACATTATTATCAACAGAGCCTGGCACTGCTCATATACATGTCAAATTGAATCCCTAATGGTGGTTATTTTCAGTGGTGGTCCCAAGGTACCTTTTAAGTGACTGAGATGAGGATTTGACAGGTCTGCTTCTGTGTGCAGCTCTGATTAATGTGTTCTGTCAGGCAGCCGTACTGGCGTCAGATGTTTCCCCCAGACTGCTTCTTCGGGAGGTAACTTTCCCTGAACACATGACACAGTAGACAGCCAGTCTTGTATAGTGTCTCAACCATGACTGAATGTGCAGGAAGAGCTGAGGGCTCTTACTTGTTCACAGGTTGATTGTCTGAGGATTAACACGGGCCTCCCTGGCACTTGAAGTATTCCATGTGCAGGTTATACATTTCAGGATAGAACTGTTAGATGTGTGGTTTTTCCTTTTAACACCCTCTCTTCTTTATGTGCTTCCTCCATCATCAGTCAGCAGTGGCATGGCAGCTGGTCTACCAGGTAGAGGAAGGCAAAGTGTGAAGAGGGAGAGGACAGCCTTTACCAACAACCAGCTGCTGGAGCTGGAGAAGGAGTTCCACTTCAACCCTTACCTGTGTCGTCCTAGGAGGCTGGAGATGGCTGCTGGGCTCCAGCTCACTGATCGTCAGGTCAAGATCTGGTTTCAAAACCGCAGAATGAGGTACAAGAAGGAGCAGAAGTATGGAAAGATGACAAGTTTCTCTCAGTTGGCCACCTGCAACCTGTCCTCCAGCTCAACCTCCTTTGCAGACCACCTGAATTTTCCAGATGCAAACATTGTTAGAACTTCCTCCTCCTCCTCCTCAGACTTGCACGCCTCTCTATTTGGCTCTTTCAGCAACAGCAATAGTGGTCAGTATATTCACCCATCAGACCTGGCCCATTTGAACTGCATACTTCCATCTGTTGCAAATGGTCCATCGGCCTCCTTTACGGGCATAGATAGTCATCACCATGCTGGCATTTCAAAGTGGCCCTAGGGCCCCATAATGGCCAACTCCTCCTGTGCTCATCAAAATCTCAATATGATACATCTACTTTCACTTACTTATGAAAGACTGGAGGATGAGTCTGATCAGCAGGGCTGAAGTTCCCTCAACACACCCTTTCAGCATTCATGGAACATTTTAATTAAACCATATGAACACATCTTAATTAAAGGAAAACTACAGCGATATCTTTTGTGTTTCTCAAACACAGTGACTGAAGACTGCAGGGCCTCAAACTTGCTGTGCTTTTTGTACATACACACAGCATGCACAAGACACGAAGTAATAATTACATGTTTTTGTTCTGTAATCTTACGGGGGTATTGTCGCATGGTTAATGCATGCATGACGTAGACTTTGAGTGAGTTTTCCATTGCCTTCATGTTGTCAGACAATTGCTAAGTGGTTGTCATTTTCTAAGTGTTACATTAGGATTTTTGTTTTCATCTAAATAGCAGGTTGTGTGAAATATTAGTAAGTGTTAAATGAGCAAATTAATGTTCGTTTTGAATGATGTTATATTTTTGTTAAAACTATTAAATGATACGGCAAGTCTTTGATACTTCTATTGATTAATCGAGATGTCACATACTGTACAGGCTTAATAAATGAATGTGGGAAAACTGTAGCTCTTGTGCCATGTTTACGCTATTCATCGCTGATTAGACTTACATTTTTTTTTTCTCCAGCAGTATTTTTATGATTAAAGATTCCTGGATTAGATCCCAAATGGAAAAAATGAGAACGACTCTGTAATCAAATTAAGGCGTGCTTTAGATTCACTGCAAACTCCATAGTATTGTGCATTCATGTTGCACAGTGCCGCCACATAAGCCTCTCCCTCACTTCTGCCTATGAGTTCCCCACCATTAATCACTGAGACAAGGCAGTCTTTCCAGCACTCCAACCACAAGCTCTGAACCCATTGGGCACCATGACAAGATCTCTTGCCTCCTCCTTCCCAGCCTTTGCCTTTTCAATAGCCAAATTGTAGTGCTGCAAGTTGGGGCTGGCCTCCCGCTCAGGGGGCATGTTAGTTGTGTAGCGTAGAAGCCCTTCCAACATCCTATAGGGCTGCACCAGAGACCAGTGGCATTCAGTCACTTATGACAGCATATTATCTTAAAGAACAATGAGAAGACTTCTTCTTTAAATGGCGTTCACTGTGTCACTGTGACATGTGGATTCTGAAATGTAAACAGAGTCATGGACGGGTTATTTTTAATCATCTATTTTTGATTTTAAAAAGACGACTCTCATTGGGGGGGGCGTTATGCACGCATTTGACAGAAGTGGGTCACATGTTCTCCTGAATCGCCAGAGTTTATCAGATAGATTGCAACTTCCAAAGGAGCACTTCCTGTCTTATTCTTGATAATGTGAGGCCTGGTGTCGATACTGCGCATGAGTTTTAAGCATGCTATGTGATGTATAAGAGTTGTGTTGCTGTAAATGAGCTATCACAGATGACTACTGACAGCTATGAAATGGGGGTGGGGGGGTAACAAGGAAGCTGATCCCCTAGTTGTTCTGGATGGAGTGCCTTCCTGCTCCTAATTCATTGCTTCATCAGCTGGCATTTGGTAAATATTTGACACCATTTGCAGCACGCCTCAGTGGGTGTCAGGGGAGTTATATAGCACCTATAAGTCTATGAACATTTCGATCTAAATAAAGCCACGTCCACACCACATCTGTAGAGAAGAGGTGGTGACAGCTGGGTAATTTGGGAGAAATATAATGAAGGGCAAAAGAGAGAAAGACACACGGAAAGAAAAGTTCTCCTCGAAAAAATCTGTTCATTTACAAAGAGCCAGAAAGAGGAGAGGGGGGGGGGGGGGGGGGGAGTGTAAGGAAGAAGAAGCAGACAGCGCTGGATTCCTGAAATTCTTCCATATGCTGGGTGATTTATGATTTTAACGGTGCTAAGGTTCAATAGGACTTTTACCTCTGGTTCCTCTACATGATCTTTTTCCAGCCACTGAAAGCTGGAGGATCCACACACTGAAGTGCAGTAATTCTGTGGATGAGGTCAAGGAGTAGGGGGGGTCCCCAAGGGTCAAAGAAAGCCTCCCCCAAGGGCCCCAGTGCAAGAGCGAACAGACTGCTTCCATTCCAACATTAAGTTAGCCAGTTGTTCACACGCTGGGTCACTCCTAGTTAGCAGCATAAAGTCATTATTTCCTTTTCACTCACTTGACTTCTTTGCCCCGTTTGATCACGTGTGTTTTTAGGGGGCGAGGATCAGGAAAGCCAAAAAATCCTTACATGTTTTTCCAGATTCTGGGCTTTGCCTTCAGTAGATCTTTGAAGTGACAAATGATCCCAGCCGTGGTACCGTGAAACCAGCTTTGGTTACGGTCCATCATTAATTTCAAAATTTTGCATTATGTCCTTTACAGTGACTGATGTGCAACTGTCCAATTTGCAGCTGTTGTGTAACTGATTTTGGGTTTAGATTTGAAAAATGCTCCCTGCATCCAGACTTTTCTTAAGCTGCAGTGAAAACAAAACTGCTCTAAGTTTAACAAAGATGTGCTGCTTTAAGTATCTTTCACTATAATCAACAAATGCCAGCTGCTTCTTATTTTACCATCCCATAAGCTGTTGCTGTCCATTGGAGAAGTGATAATTCCATTCATTATATGGGGCTCCATCAAAGCAAATAAATGATGATGATAATAATTAATGCTTATGAGTCAACCCTTTCGTTTATTAGTATATATTTCCATAAACAGTTTATTTCCTGATTGGCCTGCAGCCTAAATCAGAGATTCCTAAAGCCTGAGAGTAACTAAAAATCCTCTAAGCTCCATTTAGGAGCTTTTCCCCTCAGTTTATTCTTCATTTGCTAATTTGTTTTCCCATCCTTGGCCACGATCCATGCATGCGGTTATTTACATCAGTAATTAATGCCAATGACTAACCTGCTTTAAAATTTCATAAGCTGGGCTTGGTGTCCACCGAAAAGCACGATGTCTTTTCAGTACAATGACCTCCATTTATTTAGCACTGATTTATTTATGGGGTTTTTGCTTTGGCAAACAATGCTTTACCAGAGAACACAAAGAAAGGTAACCTCCTCATTATATAGTGATTAAAAAAACATCTCCAGGGGTAGTAACAATGGACATTATTTACATTTAAAAGTCATTAAACAAAAATGTTCAAATCCCCTTTTGAAATTATCACACAGTATCTTAGGAAAATATTTCTGTAGGCACAGTTTCTAAGTAATCATATACCCTCAATATGTACTGAATTTATGGCCTTATTCAATCACCGATGAGTTCAGATCATAAGGCGAGCTCGAGCAAGGAATAAAGAATGAAAAAAGAAAACAACAACACAAGTGTGTCTCTTAAACAACATGAATACGTGTGCCAAAGTACTGTTCTTGATGCTGTTTATTCTGACATAAAACTTTACAATATAAACATGAAACCAAGTTTGTGCAAAAGCGTGTATGCATCGCTGTCCATCCTGCAGAAATAAAATGTTAAAACACTTTTCATTGGACAACAAACAAAACCTTTGGAATTTGTGTGAATTTGCTTTTGTTCCTTACATAAATGAGTTCAGATGGATGGCTGCACTATTTAAAGACATGAAATATCATCAAAAGGCTTATTTTTGTCATTTATGTCTTCCGTAGATTTCAGTGTCGATAATGTGGAAGTGTGTTATAACTGACGCATATTTAACAACATATAAAAGACTCGAGAATAAGAGTTAAGTGTAAGAAAATGGCAGTCAACAACAAAGACGTTATTGGAAAAGTTTTGGTGAAAAAAGCAGAGAGGTGAAAACTGCTGCTGCTACATGCAGGAGAAAAGCCAACAGAGGCCTAGAAGTCATTTCCGCTTTGGCGGGAAGATGTTCTGGTTTCTGTGAATTACTGCTTCATTAAATAAAATCTTTAAAATTTCTGGCACGCTTTGCATGTTCTCCTAGTTTTCTCACACCCTTATGGTCAGACTCTAATATCTACTTTTATAAAATCATTTGTATAAGCGTAATGGTAGGCTTTATGACCAAACTGGGAAATTTTCCTTTTAATTTTTTAAAGTACATCACTAAAATAAAAACTTGTGAATGTCACAAACACAACTTTGCTCAGTTCTGGTGTATAACGCGGAACTTTTATGATTGGCCTTTAGGAGGTTTTGTTCTTTTTATGACCCGCTAACCTTCTTAGCTTTCTCCCTCCACAGTAGTAAGTGCTGCCCACCAGTCTCTCCAGGTGCTTGTTGCTCAAGATGATTGTTAAGTATCAATTTCCTGTGTCACCTTTATGGGTTTTATTTATTTGTCTGCTCCTTCTTGTGGAACAGTGCCTGAGCATCACTCAGGTAGATGGATTATAACTCAACTGCTACGACTCATCAATCTCGGAAATTTGACTTCCTGAATCTCATACAACTGTTACTGTCATATTATGGCACAGCATTATCAAGATCAATGGCATTTTAAATGCTTCCCAGTTAAGGATGATCGGTGACAATAAAAAGGTAAGTTGGTGATGAAACTGTCTCTGCTGTGGCGAGCTGCACTCAGCGCAGTGAGGGAGTCACCTACTGCAGCCCCGGACAAGATCTGCGTAACTGAATGAACTTGTAATCACAACAGTCACCCTGCTAAATGTCACATGTTGACCATTATTGATCATCCAAGACTTATTCGATACCCAATGACTTCATCAGGGTCTAATCAATTTACTTTTTTTTTTTTGTTCTCACATAAAAACGCATTTTAATATTCACAGCATAAAAGGATTTGCAGTGTTATCAGAACAGTGATATCAGGCTGCTGGAAATATGAACTGTATGTAAGCTTCAAATCCCACTGCTTTGTGTCTTGTCTCCCCTGGAGACAGGAGACCATCTGTAACAGCACAAGAAAATAAACATAATTGATTTTCCTTAATACTTTATAGTGTTACCTATCAGCCTGCGCACACAGTTTGCAAACTGACGTAATGTTTTAGACCTTTGACACACACAGAAAGGAGTTTCAGATATCTCGGCTCAGATTCTCAGATATCCTATAAGCCACATCTGTAGGTGGTGTCGACAGTGTGGTTTTATGCTGCTGACATACACAAGTTAAGGTAAAGTTCATTTTTAGGTTGTTCAGCTGAAGTACCTGGATAGCAACAGATATTCCAGATGTTTAGAGCTCCATTTCACTGGACTCTCATTAGCAAATACATTAAAATAGTGTAATAACACAGTCCTGTAAACAGTAAAATATTATTAACAGCAGCACAAACAGCAGGTTTCTAAAACAGTTTGAGACAAACGTTTTGTCCTGTATTATTTCAACAGAGTTTCACTTGGAATACCTAATAAAGTGGCTTTCAGGTGTTCCAATTTAGTGGCTATTTCCTGAATTGTGATAAGGAAAATTGCTTGTTTAGTTTTGCAAACGTATTATTTTTATGTCAGCACTGTGGGACAATGAAACCATCAGAAAGTAACTTTAATGAAACATTCGATACTTCAAAAAGACAGACATTCATTTTTACTGCAGTATTAATTTTGCAGTGTAATAATGTTGCTGATGTAATTTTCATAACAGAACTTTAAATTAAACTTTTCCACATATTTCATGGTTACTGTTAAGGAAATTTGTTTAACACGATCCATGAAAATCCAAAACTGGAGCCACGACAATATGATTTAGGTCTGAATACCTAAATCTTCTTAAATGCACGAATAAGCTGACAGACTGGCAGACGCGACGACACAAATTGTTTTCACTACTTTAAAACTCCTTAATAAGACACAAAAGACATATAACGAATATATGAATATTCTAAAAACTCAGCATTCTTTCAAAGCTTTACGTTTTTTCCATTGCTGACATTTTCCTACTTAAGACTAAAAGAATAATCTATCTTTAACTTAAACAGAGGATTAGTGTTTTATTAATATGGCATCGCTGTTCTATCAACATTTTGCTATTAACCATGCTTAGCATGCACAGTAGACTACTGATTTGTGCTGTGAACAAGCAGGGGATGTTTAAGTAAAAAAGAAATAAATAAATAAAAGCAACTCCTCTTTCCCTGCAGCTAAAACAATGCTGTACGAGGGAGAATATTACAGAGTGCGCTGCAATGATGAACATTTCCTCCTGTTTCATGTTTAACCCTGCTCATTTCCCACAGTAAGAACTCCGGAAACACACAAGTGTGCACAGCAGCTTGGGGGGAAGATGACTGATGGCTTGTTGTCATGATGTTTGGGATTCTGCCGACTCGAAGCCTCCTGGCTCACTGAAGCTGTGAAGCGCTGCAGCACATACTACAGGCTATAGTTGAAAAGTCCTGGTATTAGTAAGGTATTGCTTCATTGTCACACTGTTGAGCCTGTGCAGAATGCAGTTATCTGTAATGTCCCTGGCCATTTGCACAGTAGTTGCACTGGATTTATGATTATGGCTCATGTGCCGAGACAGATTTCTGCTATTCAACAATGAAGCAAGAACAATTATTAGAATTTCACACTGAGCGGATGGGTTATTTTGTTTTCAGCTGGTATTCCCTGGATTGTGTGTGTGGTCTACGCTAAGATAAACCTTACTTCTGACCTAAGGATTTTTCAAAAATGTCAATATTTGGGGGGAAAAAAGCCGACAGGCTCCATCAATCACTCAGATAGCCATCTTTCAACTGGTCAGTGTGCCACGCTTCCTGTGTGTGCTTCTTCTTCAGTCCTTTCTCTGTACCTTGAATTATTTCTCTTTGTCCCTCTGCCATATTACAGCTCTATCATGATGCCTGATGAGCCTTCCCACCATAAACATGGCATAGATAGCTGTCATCTTCCCATCTTTGGAACTGCATTAACAGCAGTGACCCATCTGGCTGGTGGTGGCAGTCGTCTGTCAGCGCTGGTTAATTCTCAGCCTTGCGAGGGTCAAGAGCTGACACATAATGAGACTTGACAGTGTTGCAGGGCTACACGAGGGTCTGGTGTCAACTGCGGTTGCAGCATTATGTCAGCAGCAGCAGGATGAGAGTTCACTTCAAAACCAAGGAGGTAATCCGAGCACGGCCGCACTGATCCCAGGGCCTTGACTGCCTATTGACACACATCAGAACATGGACGCAAAACAAATTAACATCAGTCAATATTCTCCCCCCACCTCCTCCTGGCTCCTGACACAGCCACCTAAGTGTTGCCATGTTTACCTCACCTCCAGTCAAAACAATAGAGACTACGGGGATAATGATGGAAAGGAAGAAAATGTCTGCACTCAGTTTTAAGAGGGTATTTCAGGTGTTTATGGGCAGAATATTCCCATTCCTGCTATGTGTGTAAGATTGCAGAGTTTGGTTTGAGGGGGATTAAAATTCAGAATTGTATTTGCAGGATCCATTTAATTTAAACAGAGAGATTATACTCTTTCTAAATCTTGTGCAAAATTTGTGGTTAAGGGGACACAAGCTGTCCAGAGGAAGGAGTCTGAGCTAAACAAAATCATGCAACTTCTGTTCCACCGGGCAGTGATGTGGAACAACACCTCATATATGCTAATCAAACATATGGCACTTCTAGGAATAAAACATGGGTTGTTGTTGTTGTTGTTCTATGAGATTAAAAAAAAAAGGTTACTTGATTTTGAATGCAATTTGAATGCATCCAAAGGCTGCAATAGTCTGTGGCTGCAGCAAAAAAAAAGGGAAGGAAAAAAATCATTTGCAAATGTAAAAACCGAGATTGCCCGCACCTGTTTTTTTCCCTCTTCCTCTTCTTTTCCCCTCTCTGCAACCCTTTCCCGTCCCCCGCCTCCCTCTGCTGAAAGCCATTACAGAAATACAATTTCTAATACCTCCGCACAGGTCTTCGATCGACTGCAAACAAATTTATATTCAGGCGGTAAACAGAAAGCTGCAGAGATTTATTTAGAGTGTGGAGGAGAGAAACAAGCTAGCGCGTGAACCCTGAGTAACCTCCGAGCTGACATGAAGATGGATCAGTGCACCATGCAAATGCATGGAGAGAAGGGATATATTGCACTCAGTCATTCAGCACATCGCTGCCTGTAGAATCCCATTAACTCCCACAGCTGGGACCATATTTCTGTGTTGTAAGAATGCAGTTAGAAGTTGTTCATTACGCTGAATTATTTTGTAATTACTGCAGACTTAAAAGACATAGGAAATATAGTTAAAATAACGCGATAAGAACGGAGGCAGATATTTTATAGGTTAGGGTTTTAATTAAATGTTACCTGTTAGATAGCAAATAATACTAATATTAATAATGTTAATAACAGTTATGCTGCTACTACTACCACTAGCAATGATAATGATAATAAAAAGGAAACATAACCGTGAAGTTACTATATTTAAGTAGTAATAAAATGCATATATAAAAATTTAATTTACTAATTAATAGGTTGTTTTTTTTTAACTAACTAAACTGAGAGTTCGTGGGAAACAAAAATACAGGTGTAAATAAGTTAAAATTATTAAATAACTTTACACGTCTTCAACTTATTTGCAGGATCACAGCATTTTTTTTTACAGAGATAATAAATAAAAGTGCCAATCACATGATCGTTGAAACTTAAAAATAAGAAGCTAGCTATTTAATGTTTGTCGTTCTTTTTTTATACCCTCGCAAAATATTGGATATATAGAAGCTGTGAAGTGGGATCAAAGTGAAAGCGAAAATAAATGTGATTTTCAAATGAATATTAGAAGTTAGCACTGGCGCATTATCAGCTCTATTAATTCCCATGGTTTTAAATGTATGCGGCCAAGCTGAGCGTCACAGTGATGCGTGAATTTGAAAGTAGGTCACCAGAAATAAATACATAAATAAATATATAAATGAAAACAAGAAAAACCCCAAACAGCTGCACTGTGGAGCTCCTTGATCTGCGAGCTGCTGTAGCTGTGCGCCTGCAGATCTGCTTTTGCACCAAATGTCTTTTAGCAGCTTTTTGCGCTTCTTAATATCTAAATATATTTTCTGTCACTCTTTCAACTTTCAGCCATGTAACCCTGTTTACACATGCGCGAAAATTGTCCCACAGCAGTTCATTTCCGGTTAAACACGAGAAAAGTACAGTGGTAAAAGCAGCTGCTAACTCAGCTGAGGAGCACGTCAAACTTGAGCTGAACACGTCCTCTCTCCCACTTACAGCTTCTTGATCTTCACGCGGAGCCATTTTTTGTATTTGTTCGAGACTAATTACAAATCTGCTGCCACTGAACTTTAAATACCAGCTGTCATGACCTCTGAACCCGTCAAGTGTGTCTTTCACATGACCTAAGCCCTTTGCTAAAGAGGGCCCTGGCTTTTTCAAGAAGCCTTGAAATATTTACATAATCCATTAACTACATCAGTGCAGACTTATATTATGCTAATTCGACTTTGGACAAAAAGTTTTTTTATTGTTATCTTGAAAAATAACCAGCGAGGAAGAACATGACTTTGTCTAAATGGACAAAAACTGTGTTTTTGGCGTCGTGTCCTACCTGTCTGAAGGTGAGAGGCCCACAGAGGTCCTCAGTGTGATGATGATTGACTTTCCTGCTTTCTAAGGATGTTTGTAGTTTTGTTCTGTGGGCCTGCTTGTTGTGCTCGGACACCATTAAAAATGTTGACCTTAAGCGAGTCTTGCAACTTGCTTGCTCGGCTTAATCAGTTTTGTCCAGCCTGATGACAGAGATGTCCAGCTATTGGCCGAGAAGGGGAGGGCACGTCATCTCCATCAATCAGGGACTGCTGTTTCTCCTCTAAGGAATGTCCCCACGGTCGTCCAGCCGCCTGACCATGCATGAGAGGCCGGGCATGAAGTGCAAGCCCGTCCAATGATTATGCAGGGGAAAGGTGATAATGACTTCCTATCAAGAGTTAACGGCCGAAGGGGAGAATAGCCCTCTGTTAACGGGCTGCTGCCGAGCAAAAGAGGTTATAAACCAGGACCTGGGCAGCAGGTCTCATCCTGAACTCGGTGGTCGTGATGACGAGGGGAAAGTGGAGGTGGAAGTTGCCTCGGGATTTTATTCTCCGCGTCTGACTTTGTGCACCTCTTCGGACAGCCCTCCTCCTCCAGGGTTTGAGACTCTGGAGGGATTCTCGACACTGGCCTGCCCCCACTCGTCCCGTGTCCCCTGGCGGTGCAGGGCGCAGGGGCAGGGCTCTCCAGGACGTGAATACTGCGCGTCAAATAAAGAGAAGCCACAGCGCTTTGGGTCACTTACGGAGGAAATTCAAATTTACCCTCACAATATCCCCGAGATTCACGTCGCCGTGGGAAGCTCCACGAGCCCGGACTGTAAAGGAGCTGATACGGATGAAAGGAGTAAAACTTTTGAGTGGATGAGAGCAAAGAGGAGTCAGCACCGGGCGGGTAAGTTTTTTATGTGTGTGTTCAGGGACACTGAGCGAGAGAGGGAGGGATGACATGACCGCGAATTTAATTTGGGATAATTTGTAAATTTATTTTGTTCGGTTTTTAGCTTTTAAATAACTTCTATTTATAGTTGAGAAAGTTTGATCGAAGTTTTCTATTCGAGCAGGAAAAGAAAAAAAAAAGGGGGGGGGGGGGAGCTGACGTGTGTGATGCGTCACAGTGAACGATTTCCTCCGTCACCAACAAACAAAAGATGAATTTCAAAGATAAATGCTCCCACCTTAAAAAGCAAATCAAAAGCAGCTGTAGCTGTTCTTACTCGACGCCACATTTGAATATGCTCATGAGGAGTCGGGTGCAATTTTCTTAACGGTTTCATGTTAATATGTCTGTTATTCAACATTTTTTTGCTCCACCTACTGTTGCAAGCCGGATTTAGACTGTGCACAGAGGGAGAAGGTGAAGTGCAGCGAGAAGCCTGTTTAGCCTCAGTGTATATTCAACCCGGAAAACAATCAATTATTTACCCTTGCCCTTACTAACCAGCAGACTTTGAATAATGCAACAGACCACTGCCTGTCGAGGCTCACAGGAAGTTGAGTAAAACTTACTCCTGTAAGCTGAAGTGCTCCCTGAGTATTGATTAGTTGTCTGTTTGTAATGAAAGCCCTTGTGTATTGATTTCAGTTTGCAGCACCTTTACATGTGTCCACCTTTTTAACATAATTGCTGTCACAGATCATCATTTCACTGACTGATGAGTTCTGGGCAGAGAGCCCACAGAAGAATACATATCCCTGACTTTAAAAAAATATATATCAGGAGCATACTAATGTGAAAAATGCCCATCAATCCTCAATTTTATGTGAATTATAGTATCTTATGTAGATCCTTCATTTGATCAATAATGTCATTTGATTGACTGGCCACTGTACTTGAGCTGGGTTTCATAAATTTTACATGGAGGAAGATTTACAACAGCGGTGGTCCAGTATTGTTTTTTTTTTTCTTTTTAATAGTCTGTGTCTGCAGTAAGAATGCTGCTGACCCAAATATCCAGTGACCAAATCTGAAACAAACAAAAAAACTATTTGTGGTAGAAGGGCCCAGCTCGTCTTTTAAGGGACGCAACAAACAATCTGAACATAAAATAAAGTCATAATCTTTCTGCTACCTTTGTATGCTCTCAAAAAAGGAGAGACATCACATTTGATTTTAATTTTGATCATTTTGTGACTCAACAAACATAAAATCTGTAGAACCCAACTGCTCAATATTCAGATTAGTCCACCGGACGGTCGCAGAATAAAAAACTATGTGGCGATGGGTCAAGCTCAAACTAATGAAATAACATTTTTTAAAAAGTACAATAAAAAATCCTTGGTTACATTAGTGGCTTAGCTACTGATCTGCATTTGCAGATTCTTTTTGTGACAGAAATAGAAATGTGGCATAAACACAGCTGATTTATTATAAAAAATGAAATGGTGTAAGAAACAAACAAACCAACAAACAAATAGAAAAACCTACAGTTCGTGTTCTTTAGACCAGATATTTTGCCAAAGCGAGGAAGGTAGAAGGTGGCAGGCACACTGCTGATTGATCTCAAAGTCATTTTATCCATCAAACACATTAGAGACACACACACATGATCCAAATCCATGTGCTTGGGAAAACCATTTGCTCACACCCACCCACGCAAAAACACATTTCCTGCCAGTATTGTTTGTATCTCTGTAACCTCTTTCTGTATCTCTCTGAAGGAGATCATCTGTAGGAGTAACTCATTAGGACTACTGTGTAACTTGTAAAAGAGTCATTAGTGAAAGTATGCTTTCCTCTGGAGGTTGTATTGGTTTTGCCCCCCCCCCCCCCCAAAAAAAAAAGTCTTGCGTATTCTTCCACGTTGAAAGGCCTCCATAGACCTGCTGTAACCTGATCTCCTGGCTCAGTGTATATACTCCCAGTGCGTCATTCTTCAATTATGCTTTGACAGCACCTGAATTACTGTGGGCTGGATGCCCAGATGACTGAGGCAATGTGTATTGATCTATCCCTTTTCTTCTTCCCTCTCCTTGGCTTGGAAGGCCCGTCCATTCCCTTTGCTGGCTATTTTTAAGCATGCAAGTCATTCCTCAAATATTTAGTTTGATTCTTTTATGCCTTCTGGCCGGCATCAATTCTATTATCTTTGGAGCCATTAATCAGAATGCGCATGTGATTTGCACTCCACAAAGCTCAAGTTCTTAATTACGTACAGTTTCTCTGCATTGGTTCTTCGTATTCACTGGCCTCAAATTCTCAGGCTTGGTCACCTTCGCATTCATTTTCTTAAAACACAGATGTTGACATTTATCCTATAACTGACCTTTCCATCTGCTATGCTTTTCCAAGTGGCTGGAGGCCTGTTAACCTTCCTCTCTATGAATTGTGGTGGGAGGCATTGCTCTACACCTGGCACACTGACTCCATTATGCAGAAGCAGCAGCCCATTTTCTCAGAGGCAAAGACACGCTGACGACTACCCACAATGTCAGCAATGAAAAATCCAGATATAGCTGCACTTCCTGTCATTCATTGCACATAAGTAGCACAGATGATACTTTAATGTGTAACCCAGAAACCTCAGAGGACAAAAATGGAGACATTTGTCATTAATGCAGCGTTCGAAAGGATTTGTAAACTGTTAAACTGTCATTGACACAGAAAGACCCGAAGGCAAATAATTAATGATTCCGATGAATACAGTTAATGGACTGTAAATGCTACAAAGTTGTGTTGAATCGCCAAACATCTGACTGCTTTATATCAGAATATACGGCATATATTATTTTCTATACGCTTTTTAATGAACTCGCTGAATGTTTTGATGAACACACTTTTAAAATATAATACTGCCCAGTAATACTGCAAAACATCCAAACTCTCAGCCTCAGAAGTCTCACTTTAAATCTGATTTCCAAGCTGTGAGCTTGTGGACTGCAATGTGCTGCACAGGTCTTTCTGTTCTTATGTCCCATGTAGATGCACAACATTTCAAGCCTCTCTGCTTTACAGCAGCTCAGGATTTTGCACCCTGCCTATAGGCTTTTTGGCAAAGCTGATACCTCTGATGAAACATCTTTATTATACAGGGGACACTTTAAATCATTAGACTGGCACACAGCCAATTCCTGTAAATGAGTTTTATATCATTTTATCCCCGGTGAAGGCTTCAATACTGACCTACTCTTTAAGTAAAAAAATATATAATAACCATTATTTATTTATTCTCCATTATCACTGAGATTGGACTGCATATCATTTATTTCCACAGTAAACACTGAATTTATTTTTTTCTGGAAACAGAAAGTTATGACTTCATCTATAAACTGAACTTTTCACGTTTTCAGCTTTGGGGTTCAGCTTAAATCGCGGATATGGGCGTGGATAATTTAATTCAGAAAGGTTTTGTGCTTCTTTTGTTAGTAGCCTCATTGATCTTGCTAAAGAAGGTTTTCGTGTCCTCTCTCTCTCCCCAGTCAGGACGCGCATGACCTGTGGGTTCAGTATTGTTGACTCGGGCCTCGGTGTGGTGGAGGCTGGAAATCGCAGCATCTGCGCGGACGGCCATCCCACGATGAACGGAGCCCCGAGGATCAGTTACAGCACCAAGCAGCTGACCGAGCTGGAGAAGGAGTTCCACTTCAACAAGTACCTGACGCGGGCCAGGCGGGTGGAGGTCGCCGGCGCCCTGCAGCTTAGCGAGACCCAGGTGAAAGTTTGGTTTCAGAACAGACGCATGAAGGAGAAGAAATTACAGAGAGACGGGCTACTCTCCGACCCGAGGCCCGCGGCTCCGCACTCACACGCCGACACTTTGGACATCTGCCCCTTCCACGGATCGACCTAGCCAAGAAAAAAAAAAAAAAAAATCAAAACAAACAAACAAACACCTGCCCCTGAACTCCTGAACTGCATCGTGCGTTACACGGCGATTCTGCAAATGTTTTGATTGGCGTTTGCATCGTTTTCAATCAGGCTTCACCTTTATTTGCTTACAACGATGGATGCTTAACGCAAGAAGCGCAAAGGCAAGTTTCTTCATGCAAGAACGGGCCCAGACGATTTGTCATTCTCTCCGGCTTCAGACTGGTGCTCTGATTTGAATATTAAAATTCAACGCATCCCATTGCGCTCCTATCTACACAATGTAAACGAAGATACAAACTCGTATTAATTGCCCATAGAAACTGTGGAAGTCCATTTGCGTATTTTCTTTTTGTGTTTTTTGTGTTTCTTTTTTTTTGTTTTTGTTTTTTACTTTTTTTGGGACAATTTATTCGGCAAACCTGAACACATTTTTAACTCGTGCTTCCCAGTTTCTATTTAAAATGTATTATTTCTATTTATTGAAGATCTATTTATGATTATTATTTATTTTGATATTTTTACAGCATTTATTCACATTATCCCAAAGCTGCCGTCTCAGACAAATTAAAGTCCACAATTATGTGGAATTGTTTCTGTTTAATCTGTTTGCTTCTGACGGCTCACATTTGAGGACAGGGGGAGATACACCTGTTGTAGGCAGAGCCCACGCGTTGTGTTACCAAATATTTATCAAGCTAATTTAGCTTCGCTTTGAATCCTGCCTTCGTGTCGTGTGTTTTATCCACTCCCACTGTTTCCTTTATCCACGGAACGATTAAAATGCCATGATTGATGGAGAGATTTATTGACGGGCTCGTATTGGAGTATTGATCCGTGGTGATCCATCCATTTGAGGCACAAATATGGGAGCATTTGCATGCATGTGTAACTGCATGTTAATGGAATGTAGAAACGTCGCGATCGGGAGCTGTTGCGTCTTTTATTGCTTCTATATATGCATCAGAAAATGATAATTTAGCTGAAAGACTCATGCGGGAGAAGAGACAATAAAACGGTGCCTGTGCTGTTTTGCAGATCAACCAATAAACTGTGTGGCCCCAGCAGTTCGAGCAGCTAAATATTCCTTCCAGATTCACATCTCATCTCATATAAAGTAAATGATGGTAAACACGGCCCTTAAACACTGTTATGTTTCCGGTATCACACTGCGTTTCTATCATGTTAATGTCTACTTTAATATCAAGATATGGGCCATCAGGCACATTAATTTTGTGTAAGGGAATATTTTTGTTTAGCTTTCAATTAGCGTGTTTGCACTGGATATGAAGGTTACTGGATCCAAAACGGATATTAATCATAACAAAGGAATTAAACTTGAGTGTTGGAGATTAGAAATAAAGTGCTAGGATAAAAAAAAAAGATGAAGAAGAAGAAGAGGAGGAGGAGGAGGAAGAAATTGGGTCGGTTTCAAACGTCTGACAAGCGTTCACGTTTGAATTTGTCGTGTAAGTAAAATGCTACTGCTAATACTCATTTAAAGTAATACAATTGCGCCTTTGTAGGGCACAAGAGTAGACATGGAGGCTGCAAGGCCAAGCTAATATATGCAGTTACACCAGAGTTCACCTCTCACCTCCTGACCTTTGCCTTGCCTCGGAACAACGATGACCCGGTCAGCGGCTCTGAGAGAGCAAGATGCACCATTAATTTGGGTGACCTCGAAGTCTGAGCTTTTCTCTTCCTTTCTTTCGTTTTCTCTTCTTCTTTTTTTCAACAAGCAACTCCAAATGCTTTTGTTCTGGTGTGGGGTGTGTGTGTCCACACAACAATATTTCATCGAGCTGAATAGAAGGGCGAGTAGGCCATATGATAATTGTTCATATTATAATTCCATACCAGGCCAGATAATGGATTTTTTTCTCCTACACCTAGAGGTAACCTAATTTTTGCCCCGTCTCTTATTTTAATAAGCCAAAAAAATATGCTACTGGCTCAGTTTATAAACCGGATGAAAGAGTCTTTTCACCCAATAAGTTTTTGGATATAAACTACACACCTATTTTTAATAGCAAAGTTGAGATATTAGAGTTACTTGAGCATGCTCAACAGTTAATATGATTCCATGTCAGAGCCAGCATAAACAATATTTGGAACAACTATTCATTAGAAGTTTGCAGTTTATATATTTTATGCATATTTGCTTGAAGAATTACAAAAAAAAACCCCTACACACACCTATTTTTCTCCAACCCCCAAACAATATGTTTTTAATGTGCATCTCATTAGTGAAAGCCAGAAAAGAAAAGAAGTTTAAAGTTAAAGAAGAGGGGCCAACTTTACAAACATTTAAAAGTTTTCTTTTTCTTTTCTTTTTTCAGAATTGATATGAATGATTTTACATGTAAGCAGGGCCAAAATATGTTGAACCCAATTTATCTAGAATTTGCATTTAAACAAAACACACACCATTAAGGCTGCCTTTCTCTAAACAAAATAGCACAAATTGGAATGTTTAACAAAACCATCAAATGTGTTTGTCTCGTTAATGCAAAGTGCGCACGTGAAGGTCACAGGGATAATGATGGGCACAGCGATGGTGGAATCATGTCAGTTTAAAGCCAGCAACTATAAAAATGTCCACTGTTATTACAGCAATGTGTTGTTTATGTTGACCTTTTTAGCAACTCTTATCATCTTATCATGACAGGGCTCCATGTAGCAGGCTGTAACGTGCACAGCTGACCCGTGCAGCACGTGTGCACTCTGACTTTTTATTTTAATCCAAACTTACTTAATTACAAGTTCTTCTGCATAATAGATGCACCTAAAACACACAGCGGGCTCAGTAATAAGGAAAGGGAAAGGAAAGCTAATGTAAATTAGAAAGAAGAGGTAAATGTAGAAAAAAGAGCTGATTTATTTTGTTTGAACTGTCACCTTCATTTCATCGTGTGGCAGCTTCAGTGTTTGCGTCTCAATTGATGAAAGCAGAACTGCATTGTTTGTTCAGACCTGACATTTAGTTCGAAAGCATTTGAGCGTGACTGCTCTGATGAATTTGTACTCTCCTGTAATTCCTTCCTGAAGATGTACGGTTGGTTTGGGAGACTGACAGCTGTGCTGTGCTTAGACACACGTAAACACGTGGCAAGTGGGAAGAAAGTTAAAGCCAAAATGACTCGAATCCAGATATATTGCTGCCACAGGTAGCACCAGCGTCATCATCATCTTGGAGCAAGCTTTCCTCACCTACAGTGGTTATTTCTCATGATGAAAATCGATCTAAAATCAGCTTTATTCTTCTCATTAATTCAGCAAGAAAGCTATTCATATTTAAAATAAGTATAATCATTTGTTTAATGAATAGTTCTGCTTGTTTTGTTAAAGTATTCCTGAACAGAAAACACAGCTGAGATTAAAGCAAATCCACTGATGTATTAGTGTATAATGAATGAGGCTATTGGCAGTCTCTCACTTCTTCTCTTCTCTACTGTGAGCTGCTGATGTGGGCAGCTGTTACAATCCTCCCGAGGAACACTGAGCCATGAGCAATGTGTGCCTTACACAATACCTTACACTACTTTTTTAACATGAACATATATAAGTGGGTTCTTTCTGAGTTTGCACTAATTAATGCTAAGTTAACCTGAAATTAACTTAATGCATAATATGCATGTAATATTTTCACCAAGCTCGGGGGAATAAAATCAATTGATCACGTTAAGCTTTTTCTAGCTTTATGTGAAACACTTACAGAACAGATAGCTCGTTGTTGTTTTAATTATTTGAATGCTCTCCTCCCTTTAGTTTTTTTTCTGCTTGTCTGATTTTACTGTTTTTCTTTATTTGCAAAGACTTTCATGCACTATTAGTCTTTTTCACCGGCGTTATTCACATATTTGACTACCAAACAATTTGTACATCAAGAAAAGTAGAAATGAAGCGCACCTGTGTGTGCACGAGCGCGTGCCAATGCATGTTTGGATGTTCTGTGTACAATTACACAAATATGTGTTTGGTTTCCTAGGTGCTGCTAATAATGCGCTCAAAAAAGATACAAAGCACCTATTTGAATAATTGTTCACTCGCATGCGTACACACGCGCACATACAAATCCATACATTCTGACAGAGCGGCGCTGAACAACGCGCACGCCAGTCCAGTCCTTGCCTCTCCTCTCTCGCTCCACTCCAGGGAGCAGATGTTTGGGGACAGCTTACAGCCTCAGCGAATTTCTGTGTACAAAGCAAACAGCAGCACTCAGCACTTCTGGCTGCAATGGGAAATGTGCTCTTGAAGGGGGGGGAGGGGTGGCCTTTGAGTCACTGTAAGGTATCATGAGGATGGGTGGAGAGGGGCAAAAAGAGTGAGAAGGAGGGTACAGGCAGAGGTGAAACGGTGTCAAGGTTACAAGTGGCTTGCATAGGAAAATCCCCCCAATTTCCCGAGACATGCGCTGCTGTGTGTCGAAGCAGTGCGGGGCAGCACCCTTAGTACCCCTGTGTGACATCATCAGGAAAATCAAGCTACATATCTGATTGTGTCTACATGACCTCTCCAGTGCAGCTCTGTCTGCTCACTAGTTTGGATTGCCCTTTGAAAAGTTGCAGACAAGCATAAAATGGAGGGAAAAAAGGGGGAAACAATGTAATAAGTCGCCGCAGATATTGCTGATGTTGCATCTAAGACATCAGCTACAGCATGGGACCATTCTGCTAATGATGCCACCGATATAATGCATTGATTTAAAGGTGCTGGTCCTGTGGCAGTATGCTACCTGTGCTCTCTTTTGTTTGCCTTCTATAGAAAAGCAGCATTTAATATTTATGTAAAAAGATCACTAGACGTAAGTTCTCGAGATCGCTCATGGAAATGACAATATTATTTTGCACTTAAATAAATATTTTGCGCCCTTTTCATCCTTTCCAAAATATTTACAGCGCAGCTTTACCGCATATGCTCGTCAATATGCTGCACACAATTAGCTCAAACGCACACAAACATACACTTTTACTTGTGCATGCGAGAAGACACATTTTGACCTCTCATCAGTGTATTATAATCCCTAAACAAACCATCATAAATGAGCCCTGCCATGCTTGTTTGTCTGAGCGAAAGTAACCCCCCCCACCCCACCCTCCTCTTCTGCCCTTGGGGTGAGGTTGCCATAGTGACAGATTCATAGACATATGGAGAGAGAGGAGAAGAGGAGCTTGGCTGAAGGGGTGGGGCTGAAGGGGTGAGGTGGGGAGAAGACAGAGGAGAAGGGGATGGGTACCAGTTTGAGGACGCCGGCGCTCCGTCTTTCAGATGTGTCTTTGTGTTTCATCTGTCAATCAGCCATCCGTGGCCGTTTGTGCTCGGCGAGTGAACAGTTCATGAACTTTTACTCTGCCAGACGCCATCTTGGCTGTATTTCACAGGGAACGGGATTGATTTTCAGGCATCTTCACCCCCCCCCTCCCAAAAAAAAGAAGAAAGAAAACACGATAGGCTACGTGTGGAGGCAACAAAATGTGCATTATTAAATTGACTTGCAAATTTGTGTCCGCATATTGCCGTCTCTTGTCATTTTGTTCCTTTGCTAATGACTAACGAGCATTAGGGAGACAAACATACAGATGTTTTTGCATCTCGCTAATTAGATTTGGATGATGTTTTCGGCTAACTTGAGGACAGCTTGACAATGGACAAGGAAAGGGAGAAGAAAGGGAACTAAAACAGAGAGAGTGAAAGCAAAGGGGTGTAGGTTTGCAGCGGCCATCGGGGCTGGCCTTGGTGCTGTAAAAACATATTTTTTCATCAGACATTTTATGCAAAAGGGAAAGACCAGGTGCTCAATCAAACCTCACGCCCACTGTTTTATTTTTCATCTTCACCCCTCCCAGTGCTTCTCTGCACAAACCTTCTGTGTGCCTTCCCTCTACCCTCACACCATTCTTCTCTTCCTCTTCCCTCTCCGTGTCATTCGTCTTCCCTTCTGCCCCTCCGCTGCCTGCTCTCCAACTGATACGAGAGAGTGACCCTCGGGCCCTCAGGGGTCAAGTGATACAAGGTCATTGGCAGGTCATCTCTGCTGACTGGCTGACCTCTAAAAGGACTTCTGGAAGGAGCCAATCGGATCTTGCTCCTTCCCCCCTAAGGCGGATCCCCCTCCCCAGCTCCTCGGCAGCCTGTGTCACATGACCAGTGTGAGGCGTCAGAGGGAGGATGATTAATGATGCTTTTAGTACCTGTTTAGAATGAAGCTGTCCACACCGCACTGTAATTACCCACTCCCAGGCGGCAGCTGCCCAACGTAATTGCTTTTTGTTTGTTGACCTGGTTTATTGAGGAAAAAGATGGCTTTGGCTGGGTAAGATGGTGCTATGTACAGTATACAGAGGTGACAATAATATGTATGTCAAATATTTTGGTGTCATTGCATGGTAGAGATTTATGTAAGCCAGGAGAGAGAGGAAGATACAAATGTGGCAGGATACAAAGTCACTTTAGACTGGTTTTGTACCACAAATGCACTTCTTAACACAAAAATAAAAGTGGAACGGTATTTAGCCACAAAATGTCAACAACAGATCCACAACCTTTGCACAGAACTCCAAAGACAGCCACAGACCTCCTGTGCAAGGTTACCGCATGCAACACTAAAATACACACACGTTTGGCATGCACAGTCACCGAGGAGTATGTTCTGTCATGCATAATTTATGACAACATCTCAAAGGTGAAAAATTAAAGCTAAGTTCAGAAGGTCAGTGGAATATTGCACCTAGAGGTCCCCCCCTGCCCTCCCTTTCCCTCCCATTCCTTGTTTGGCTACATGCCTAAAGCAAATATGAAAATTTCAGTACCTGCGGCGCAGTGCCACGAGGACAGTGACAATGAAACTCAGATAAACAGCCCCTCGTTTGACCTATGGAGAGCATAAATTTACCACCCATAAATCCCCGAGAGTTTCAGCTCTGTTTGGCGCATTTGCAGTGCCTCTCTACCCAGACCGAGAGAGGCAAGTGTCGGGTATCTGCGCTCCTGTATGAGCAGCTTTCATCCTGCTCCTGGTTCTCACATAACTCAGTCCTGCAGCCTTTATCACCGCCTCATAAATAACGAGGCTATCGCCTGATAATGTCCGCTTAATGCTTAGTCAATAAAGCCCACAGTAAGAGGGGCCTTTTTTAGCCTCTCTCTTGTACATAAATATAAACAGTGCAGTAGATTGATGTGATGGGCAGGCTCTTTCTGCACTGGGACAAAAAAGAGGCAACGTGTGGGCCCGGGAGCTGAAGGTGGGCTGTGGGGCTGCAGGTGTTTAGAGGAGATAGTGGGCTGTAATGAGGGGGCTGCAAGAGAAAGGCTGAGTGGATAGCCTTGACTGATCACCTGTGAAAGGCACATGCACACATATACACACAGATGACAGCGCGCAGACACTAATGCACAAAGCCACATGTGCACATCGGCACAGTCATTCACACACCAACACACACTCTAATGCCATCATTAGTTAACCCATTGGTGTCGATGCCTGGTGCACAAAAAGCTCATCCTCCCTATTTGAAGGGCATTAGACCATTATGATAAAGAGACCCGGTGAAGTGTTTTTGGATCTTGTTAGCATCTTTTCCTAATCTATTGGCAAATTTGGAAAACCAACCATATGCCCCTGCCACAAAATTACATCCAGGGTTGCACGTTTCATTGTCTTGTGTGCACTTTGCACGGACATTTATCGACCATTCGCACTAGTCATCAGACCACCCAATTCCAGTGCGGCGCCAGAGGCAGCTGTAGCCGGTGTTATGACTAAAATGGGATCAGACTGAGCCCTGGGGAGACAGAAGAGACTGACAGGGATGTTCCTGGGTTGAACGAGGGGGCTGATTGTGATCCATGAGCTAGTCAGTGTAGCAGCACCTGGGCTTGGAGTAGCAGCGCACAGAGACACAGGGTGTGTTCAAACTGAGAGGGATGATACCATCAGCTCATATTGACATGCTTGGTGAGGTGTAGTTGGTGGTTTAAATTTTTAGACAGCTTTTTTACAAGCAAGGGTTGTAGCCAGCTTTAGAAAATACAAATGTAACCCTTCAAACCAGGAATGTGAATTTTATGGAAGGAATAGTTATGTAGATTTCTTTTTCATAGCTTAACTTTTAAATATTAAAGGCAGCTTTCCAAAACTTTATTCATATAAACGATACCTTTCAGATACATTCACATGCAGTTAAGCTTCCATGAAAGCAGACAAGTCGAGAATAAATCAAATCTGAAAACAAACAAGTGTTGTGATCTCACTTGCTTTATTTACATTTATTTCAGTGTGTTTTATAATTGAATTATGTGTATGACTGTGTTTGCATGGTTTGAGAAGTGTGTGCAAGTTAAGGACACTGGGAAATATTGATGTTATGGTGCAGTCTAATAATTGGTATCTTCTTCAGTAGTAAATTCTGGAATTTTCCAGAATTGAGAGAAGTTGAGATAAATAGTACAAAGAGGTCTTGTGTCTTTCGGGCACAGTCTGCAGCTCTGTCTACAGCCTCACTGTGTTTGTGTAAATAAAGATGGCTGAAAAGCTGAGGATTCAGCTTACTGGGAACTTATTTCCACAATAAAAGAGACGTTTGACTTCCACTCCTTATTTTCTGCTCTTTGATATTGTAGTGAGGGATTATAGCTATGAATAAAAATACATAAAAGGAAGAAAAAGAAACTATTTAGACAACATGACACTGACAAGTGATAACAAAGGAGCTTTTTCTAAAGCCATAGTTAGGTTTACCTCAAACTAAACTTTGTGGGACATAAACACCTCAGAATTCAGACTCAAAGGACTGCCACTTTGAGCCGATGATTGATTTGCCAGATAACTCAGGTCAAATTTCAGTTAGAACTTTAGGGCCTCACACAGCAACTTAAGCCAGCTGAGTCATTCTCCAAACCCAAAGGAGTAAACATCACATAAGAAAAACCTGTTTATCCCCAAACTGTAGGACTTTTATTGCTTCCCAAAACAAGCTGTAAAATGCACAAAATCAAGCAGAGACCTGTGTTTCATCCACACCTCATACGAAACAAAAACAGCGAAACAACAAGGTAGCCTACACTCTAGGAATCACTATTTAAGAGAAAATAATGAACTCATAATTTATGCATAACATGTAAGGCTATGTAAAGCAAATTAATGACCAACCATCCAACCTTGAAGTTGCTGGAAGGACCATTTCCTCACTACAGGGATGAAGCTGCTCTCAGTGTAGCTCCCCTCTTAATATGCTGGGGAGTTATCGGCACCGCAACAGCTATTTTTCTACAGAAGCCAAAGAGATGGGATTATTACAGATGAGTTTGTCTGACTCTGGGTAAGTAATACAATAAGCCCATTTGATAAAATGTTGGATGTACTTAAATGCATTACATCCAGCGTGTTTGGAAAAGCCTCACTGTCATCTACCGCTCACACTGGACCTCATTTGTCAGTATTTGCTTCAGCGAGCATTGCTGGGGTACTCTGAAAAGCTTGAACAAAACAATGAAGCTGACATGCAAAGCTTCAGTCTGCTGTCAGTATTATTATGTTCTCATCATGCATTCTGCAAGAAAATGGGCAATGGCTTGACTAAAATTTGTACTTCTGAGCTTTTAAAGCTTAGCAAAGACACACAGGGGCATGCAAACTCATGCACGTGCAGTCAAAAACCACAGAAACCTTTTAGTGCTAAAAGGCAAAGCAGAATTCAAACTACACATTCAAATATCTTTACTCCCATTTAATTTGAAGTTACTACATAGGAGGCAGCCATCTAATGACTTAAGCTCCTTGTATTTACAATTTCCACACAACCTCAGGCCACAGATTTGCTGCCTCCCATGTGCTGCACTAATGTAGGAGGTAGTCGCCCAGCGGATGACATGGGGCACGGCCCAGTTTTTGGAGAAAGGTTAGCTTGGAGGTGCCCACAACTAGGGAAGGCACTGCTCTGAACACTGCGGCAAATGAATCTCCTGGGTAATGGAGACAAAACTATCACAAAATTAGGAGAGACATTAACTGGGGTATCAATAAATAAACCTCTAATTAGGAAAAAAGAAGCAGAGCGAAGCAGGAGCAGCAGCACGGGGGGAGAATATCAATGGGACGTTCACATCTGTATGCAGGCACAGCTCTCCGGCGAGGGGCTGGGCCTCACAGGGGCTTCACCAATGGCACTGGCTCACCCATCCATTCCCATCTTGCCCTGGTGTAGAGCGTGCCCACTCTTTGACTGTGCAGTGAACCCAGTGTGCAACCTCCCCTCCTTCCAAGGCTTCCTCTAGATGCTCCAGTGTTTCCACATTCTCTCCTCTCCTCTCCTCTCCTCTCCTCTCCTCTTCTCTTCCCTTCCCTTCCCTTCCCTTCCCTCCTCTCCTCTCCTCTCCTCTCCTCTCCTCTTCTCTCCTCTTCTCTTCCCTTCCCTTCCCTTCCCTCCTCTCCTCTCCTCTCCTCTCCTCTCCTCTCCTCTCCCCTTCCCTTCCCTTCCCTTCCCTTCTCTCCTCTCTTCTCCTCTCCTCTCCTCTCCTCTCCTCTCCTCTCCTCTCCTCTCCCCTTCCCTTCCCTTCCCTTCCCTTCCCTCCTCTCCTCTCCTCTCCTCTCCTCTCCTCTCCTCTCCTCTCCTCTCCTCTCCTCTTCCCTTCCCTTCGCTTCCCTTCCCTTCTCTCCTCTCCTCTCCTCTCCCCTTCCCTTCTCTTCTCTCCTCTCCTCTCCTCTCCTCTCCTCTCCTCTCCTCTCCTCTTCCCTTCCCTTCCCTTCCCTTCCCTCCTCTCCTCTCCTCTCCTCTCCTCTCCTCTCCTCTTCCCTTCCCTTCGCTTCCCTTCCCTTCCCTCCTCTCCTCTCCTCTCCCCTTCCCTTCTCTTCTCTCCTCTCCTCTCCTCTCCTCTCCTCTCCTCTCCTCTCCTCTCCTCTTCCCTTCCCTTCCCTTCCCTTCCCTTCCCTCCTCTCCTCTCCTCTCCTCTCCTCTCCTCTTCCCTTCCCTTCCCTTCCCTTCCCTTCCCTTCTCTCCTCTCTTCTCCTCTCCTCTCCTCTCCTCTCCTCTCCTCTCCTCTCCTCTCCTCTCCCCTTCCCTTCCCTTCCCTCCTCTCCTCTCCACTCCTCTCCTCTCCTCTCCTCGCCTCTCCTCTCCTCTCCTCTCCTCTCCTCTCCTCGTCTCTCCTCTCCTCTCCTCTCCTCTCCTCTCCTCTCCTCTCCTCTCCTCTCCTCTCCTCTTCTCTTTAACCAGCTTATCTGCACAGTGCCCTGAGTGTGCTGCTGTGCTCTGTGACTTCACCATGATTGATTGTGGTGGGGGTCCTCCACTCCCCTGGTGAGAGTGAAAATGGAGGAGCGAAAACAGGAGAAAGCAAAGAAGCCTGGAGAGAGTCAGTGATGGGTAAAGTGAAACAGAAGCACTATTTGTGTACGCATGTATGTACATATGTGGGCCTATATATAAAAATATTCATTAGGTCTGTAAAATGTGTTCTTGGTGGAAAGAATGAAGGTGAGCTAAGTGTGTTCAGGCCTGGAGTCAGCATGCAGGTATTTATCCAGTTCTAAGGCTAAAGACTGGTGATGTTTGGTGAGCACAGTGATGTGCGAGTGCTGCCTAGGTGTTGTGGAGGCTGGGGGTGCGTGGCGCTGACCGCTCCCTGTCTCTCTCCCCCTCTGTTCCCTGGAGGGTAATAAAGACTGATGACACTGATGCTGTGCCATCCGGCTCCACAGTCTCCACTGCACAACCATTTGCGCCATCATTTATCCCGCTCCCCCCTCCCCGTTCTAATTCTGCTTTAATAACCGCCAGCTCCATTCATCAGCGTATTGACAGGCATGACAGGCGGTGCGGCACACACTAACTCCCTGCCCTTTACTCGCTCACAGCCAGGGTCAGCGTGAGGTCACACAGTCAATAATCACAACACACCTCACTGTCACCTTGGAGCGACTACATGCCCTGCATATCTATTCTCACGTATGCCCAAACTGCTCGTTGACTTTACTGCTTCGTAACCAGCGCTGCGCACAGTCGCTAAGGTAGAAGCTGTGGCCAGAGGTAAAGCAGCAGTGGAAGAAACATGCGAGGTAGAGGAAGAGGTGATTCTGCTGCACTGGTGGTCCAAACAGAAGAATGTGGACCTGCTGTTTAAATGAGTTGGGTAATAAGTGAGTTTGATCCCCAAATCCAAAAGTATTCTTACCCTGTAAAAGTCTGACATACAGAAGATCATATCTACTCTTTGCTCCCTCCACTTTTTTTTTTTTTTTTGAAGGGGACGGGCTTTTTGGGTGTGGTGGCGGGGGGTAATTGTGGGCAGTCATTTGTTACAGGTGCAGAGCCTCCTTGTCTCTCCTTGGGCATTCACCTCTTCATATGCAAAACATGTCCTGCTGTCCTCCAACTCCAGCACAGTTTGCCGCCGTGACACATTTTTTCTTCATTTCAGCTTGACAGTGACATTTATGTTCATTTGCTCTGTGCAATTGTGAAGCATCTGGAGAGGCTGTATCTCTTTTTTCCCCTCCTCTCTCACCTCTTTCCTTTTTTTCTGTCCTGACAAAAATATTAATACACATTTGCATGCCACAGTGACTAAGCCCTTGATGAACAGTTGGATTTTTGGGAACACACAGAGGAAAAACTCCTCTGCAATTACACGTGGCAAGAAGAATAAGGACTGCAATGGAGTCTACTGTTTTTAGATAGATTACATAGAGCGAGTCAGGATATAGCCACGATCACCGGTACTGGGAACCTACGCCAGTCCATGAATCTTGTGATGCTGCTGACTATGGTGGTGCTGGGAGTTGTGGTGCACTGGGGAGCTGAACATGCTGCACACAGAGCTGGGCCAGGTGGCACCCACCCTTCTTCCTGCTCCATGGTCACATGATTAATCCCCGCGCTCTCTCACAATTCCTATTATTTTTCCTGATCCTTCCTGGCTACACGTGTACACAGATGTGCAAATATCACAAAGGGACAAACAAAATAATTTTAGATCTACTGTGAAACACATGCTTTACCTTGAAGTATACATGCATGCACAGATTTCCCACCCCACCCCAGCCCTACTCCACCTTTCCTGGACAGGCAGCAGCAGCAGCCAGGGGTGCGGATGCTGAGGGCTCTAATCTGCGGTGCAGGTCCCATCGGCAAGGATCATTGAGCTAATTAATAATGTGGCACAGAGAGGGATGGCAGTCATTAAGGAGCCATGGCTGTGTGTGCTAAGATGCTGTGGGCTTCTGCACGGTTGTTTGTGTGTGTCTGCGTGCGTGCATGTGTGTGCACTCGGGGGGTGAATGCGTGCAGATAGCAGGGCGGGTTGATGTAGAGAGGGGGCACTGCAGACACAGGGACTGACTCCTGCGTGCAACCCTTTGATTCATAATTCACAGAGGCCAAGCAAATAGGAAGACACATCATTATACCAGACCCACAAGCACATATGCAAACACGCATACAGTGTGATTATAAATGCATGTACACCAAATGTGCCCCATAATTTCCTGCAGGTATACTCTGTGGAATTTCTTTAAGGGTCATCCAGAGTATGGTGGAGCAGGATTTCCCTGCCTCCTTTTACATCAATAAAGACAACTCTGCTCTGCAGTTAGACCACGCTGTAAGTCAGACACAAGTGGAGCAGCACAGTGCTCCGTGGGGGTTTGTTTCAAACACTCTACTGCACCAGGAGAGCCTATCATTTCCAGTTTACAGCCATATGTTAGGAGGCGCTGTATACATCACCAATATTTACTATAGACATGGGGACCAGAAGGCTAAGAGCACTTGGTTGTGTGAGGCAGCCCAATAGCTCAGCCTGGGCTAATGAAAGGAAACAACAGGAGCAATTAGCAGTGTAAACAAACAGCTCGCTGAGGCCCCAGTCTCCAGCCTCCCCCCTGACAGCAAAGGGACTGGCAGCCTGGAGTAGGAGGTAATTGGGGGAGCTAGGAGCCGAGACAAAATCAATGGCAACGCATGCACAGACACGGCGTGATTACTCACCACCACCGTCACAGCGCCGGGGACTCAAACACGACAAGGTATTACAGCAGGTTTGACCCTGCCAAGTTTACACTCACTTCAGGATGTGCTGAGTGACTGTATATCATTGGGGTTTACATGTGCGTTTGCTCTTAGAGCCACAGTAAAGACAAATGCACACACTGGCACACTGACAGTTGACACAACACAGCATTCAAGCATCGCACTTGGACCACTAGCCATATAGGAGCCTAATGACCTTCCTCTCAGTCTAATTGATTTCATCTTGGTGCCACTTATGTGTCTGCCTCTACACTAATGTCTCCTATTCACTCCCTCATTGGGAAGTATCAGCGTCTACAGTGCGACCGTGTGGCTGCGGCCTGCAGACAGCCGTGCAAAACCCACGGCCATGTTTGTCTCCTCCCTAACCCTTAGTGGAGCCACAGGGCAGAGGGGCACCACTAATGCAGAAGGCTGGCTGGGATTTCTACACTGCAGGGCACATTCTGCTGCAGGCACGGCGCTTCTGCTGTCTGAGTGCTAGCCAAGAAAATAATCAGCAAGAGAGACTTTCCTGCAGAGGTTTACAAAAGTCTACCATGCATCCATTATGGAATGCAGTTTTCATGTGAATGAGGACTTGTTGACCCTCATTTTGGGCAGTAAGATGTAATGATGAGTGCCAAGAGCTTAGCAGGGGTTCATTCCTTCACTCATCTATAATTACAAATTCTTCCTTGTAAAAGATGCTTCATTGCAAGAAAAGATCTGTGTCACAAGGTGAGACGGAGATGGGAAACAGGACACAAAGTGGACTTGGAGATGGCAGAGCAGACTGGGCAAAAACAGAAATGGGTTACCGAAGCAAGGCTGAGATGGTTTGAATATAATAGTGGATATAGTGGACAAAGGATGGGACAAAGCTGGAGCTGCCAGGCAGGACCACCGAGAAGCTTCATGGATGTAATGAAAAAGGACATCCAGAGGGTTGTTGTGACAGAAGAGGATGGAGAGGAGAGGCTTAGATGAAGATAGATGATCCATAAAGTAGAGCCTGAAAAAGAAGAAGAAGAAGAAGATAAGAAAAGGCCTGACTTCAGAATTTTCTACTCAACTAAATGTTTCAGCACCAACAGCAAAGCGCTCTGTTGAAGAGGCCTTCTTCCATTGGCTTTATGAAGTTGAACAAAGTTACTGTATATTTTATCACTAAACTTGAAGATTAAAATTCATGACTGACTAAATAATACCAAGCATTGTGTCTGTGAAGGTTTTCAGTCATCCAGGTCATTGTAGTCAGAGGAGCTTGCAACTTAAAGAAGTCCAGACGCTTTTCTTTGCAAGCTCCTCTGAATACCAAGCATCTGTCTACTCTTTTAAATGTCTAGTTTTACTCTGGGTATTAGTATAAATATAAATGTCTAAAAAGTATTTAATTAATCGTTTTTTCTGCTTATAGTTTTGTGAATATTGAAGTATTCCAAAAAACACGTTTACTGTACTTTACCAAATGCACAAAGACACGTTGAACCTAAGGTTTTGTGTTAATAAACATACATCCTCTGGTATGTTCTTGTGCAAAGCACTGAATCGCTGCCACCTCTGAGATTGCTACAATCCAAGCAAAAACAAATTGTCAAATATTCAGTTTTTATAATCCATATTGCTTTTTTTTACTCTCAGTGATGGCAGGAGTCAGCAAAACGCAAAAAATGTGAGACAAACTGAAAGATTCAAGACTGTATTTCAAAAAGGATTCCACGTGGACATGAATTTCAAGCTCATACTGGAGCTTAATCTGGATCTAAGAGACTTATTCCATCATCTATGCTTCAGAAAATTGGGGGGGGACACAACATTAATCACCTGCTTCAGCTACATTTCTGATTTAGTGGTCAAATGGATGGATATTACTTCTATTAGTCCTCATTATTACTGTAAATTCGGCAATACCGCCAGGTCGGCTCAGCAGGGATTATGGACCATTATCAGCAGAGTGGAGACAGAGACAGAGACACCTTCTCTACAAGTTGCAGAGCAGGGAAAGTGGAGAGGCAGGGAAGGCAAGTGCAATCAGGCTCCACATAATGTTAATACAGGAGACAGAGCTCTAATTGGGGTGCAACACAGTCCCATTCAGCTATACTTAACAACATCCTCCATAACAGCATCCCTCAGTTTAAAGAGCCAAACGTCTGCATGGTGAAGATGCACACACTTACACATTCCCCGGGCTCAGAATACCGGTGCATTACTGCCCTGCTCATCATTGACAGACCTGCCACTCACCATGGAGATGGATGCTTCTCCTGGGACGTCTCCAAACCTTGTTCTTTGACTAAGCTGTTTTGCTGATCTAACTACCTTTGAAAACAACACTGAGGTGAGTGCGTTTGCTTTCAAAGAGGGCCAACGTCAGTGTTTTCATGTTTTTGTGCCAAACTGTGACTACAGCTCTCATTCCCTCGGTACCTGCAAAACACCCTCATGGGTGCTACTAAGTATTGGTACTGAATTAGAAAGCCTGGAACCAATCTGCCCCCCCCCCCCCCCCCCCCCCCCCCCCTCCTAACTGTTCTCCCTCTAACTAAAAAGCAAGTGATGTTTTCCCTCCTGAGATGCTCCACAAATAAGTCCTGTTGCTCATTTATGCATGTTTCCCTCCAAGTTCCTTGATTAAAAACATGTAAATGACTGGTTTAACATCCCAGCTTCCCTGCGCATTATATTAACCTCAACAAGTCTTTAAAATTTGCATTTTCATTCAATTTGAGGGGGCTCAAGGAATCTCCAGCCACCGCTGCCTATTCCACTTCACACCCCTAGAAATATCTTTATCTCCTATCAGTCTCTCTTTTCGGAGTGTGTCACTACCGCGGCCTACACACACATTTCACAGTCGCGCATTCATCACGCAGTCCCAGCCATGTCGATAGTCGCCCGGCTGAGCAGGCTCATAATGAATTTGAAGAGTTGCACACCTATAGCAAAGTCATTTACTTTATCAGTCCGATAAAAGGAAGTGATAAGATAGCGGCTTGGCACTGTAAGAGTATCAGCCTCGCTCCGCTATTCATCTCGCCAAGATCTACAAATGGCAAAGCTCATCCCTCAAGGCAGCCGCGCAGAATCTTTATCTAAAGAATTTTAAAAACGGCTAATATCTCATAAGAATGTGTGCTTATGAAACCCACCATTTCCATATCGTTACCAACCAGAGCATCTGACTGCCATACTAAGAGGCTTGTCTGGCCTCTCTGTCTCTATTCTGCTTCTGGTTCGGGAGCTGCTCGGAGAATACAGGTGCAAATATGATTTTGGCCTGTTCCTCTTATGAAGTTGACCTCCTGTAATTGACACAGACACACTGGCAATTTGATTAGCTCTTCCTGCTGCTTGAGGGCCTCTGACCAGAGCAACCTCATCTGTTTCTTGTATATAGCCCCACCTATTGGGGAAGTCAGCGCATAACACATAAGCGAGCAGAGCAAACACAACTTCCATGACTCACATTTTGTTTGGCATTAAGCCTCTGGGCCAGATCAAACAGCATTTAACAAAGCAGACCACAGTGGAACCACACACCTATTCCCATTAATGCCGTATGCTCTCCTGTGCAGGTGAAAGGTAACACAGTATTCATGCTGATGCAATTATCCAAATGCTTTTCATTTTTGTCACGTGTCAAACGGGAAAGATTTAAATGGACGTATCTCATTTTTTTTCTCATGCTATGTCTTAACATGCATTTAGATACGTGTGAGAAAATGCCAACATTCACTTACAATGATTTGCATAAAGCTAGAGGTATGCTGTTGAGCAAGTGAGCGTGTGTGTGTACCCCGCCAGCTTGTATGTTAGTGAGTGTGCGCGCGCCGCTGAAAGTAATTCATCCAGTTATTACAAAGAAAACTGATAAGAGCCTCTTGAAGCACTTGAGATAAGCCTGCTGGCTTAAGTGCGCCGACATTGTCACCAAACATGCAAGGCGCGGGAATGGAAGTCAAGAAAAATGGTGAAAAAACACTCACACTCACAGGCAAATGAGATTCACTCGCATTCCCCGAACAAGAATGTGCTCAATAGCAAAACAGTGCGTCACATGAAGTGAAAATTACTGTATATCGATTCATCAAGATACATCATTTAAGCTGTCAAACATCAAAGGCTCTCTGATCACAGCTCATTCTTGAAAGAGACACCGATAGCCTCATTTATCATATTTGTTTGAGCAAGGAAAGACAGAGAGAAGCAAGACACCGGCGAGAGAGGAGGCTGTGGGAAAAAGTTAGGCAAAGTAAATGAATCTTTAAAGGAATGAAAATATAGAAAATAAACAGAGTGAAATGCAGACATTAAAGACGGACGAGTGTACAGATATAAGCGACAGGCAGATGAGAAGAAGAGAGGGTGTGAATGTGTAAAGAGTAGTCGTGCCAAACGAGGGGAAATTAATAGCAAGCAGCAACAGAGGTTCTTAACACCTCTGTTTGTAGTGGGACACCACCTGGACCGAGGCCCTGTAGCCCCCGAGGCTCTCCAAGCTTAGCGTGTTGGTTCACAGCTTGACACAACTGCCTGCACCAAAAATGTGCAGAAAAATGCTGTTTTCCATCGCACTACTTTTATCATCTGCATCGCTCGCCTTTCACCTTTATTTGACCTGCTGAGACTCCGGGCGTGTCATTCACTTCGCTCCAGATTTATTACCATTTATCTTTTTATTAACATGGGAAACATTTTTGGGGAGATCCGATCGCTAATTTCTATCCAAATAATGCTTGTAAGAGGACATCTTTAAAGTTTATGCGGCTCGTGATCAAATGGTTTTTATATATCCCCAGGCTCTTGTATTCTCCAAATTGCTTCAATAAATAACTTGTAAGTCTAATTATGCAGCAATTAATTGCAGCCAACATAGAAAGCCCATCAATCTTCCAACTTGAAAAAGTCTTTTCCAGCAGCACAGCCTGGCAGTCCAAATAAGAAATTTGATTAAATTTTGCAGGCACGTATGGGATTGTGTACGCGTGCCAGTTTGTCATAATGTCTAGAAAAATATGAGAGTGTCTATGTGTGTGTGTGCGAACGTGAGCGAGTGCCCATGGAGGTTACAGCCAGATCACAGAAGCGAGAGCTCCATCCCAGCGGCTCTCTGCAGTCTGCTCTCTCTGCCGTCTCGTCCCGTTGCTATGGCAGCAGCAGCGAAGGCTGTATCCATGGCCAAAGGAGGAAGCTGGCATCCCCCACTAACAGACCTCCTGCCCCCTCCTCTCTCCCTGTCTCCCCCCGCCTGGCTCCTGACCCGCTGGTGAACCTGCCTAGGGGTCGAAGGTCAATGGCTCAGAGCTGCAGAGTGACAGTGAGGGATGACGAGGGAGAGAATGAGAATGAGAGGAGTTACACCACACAGATGGGGAGGAGAGATGAGAAAATGAAAAGATGAGACCAAATTTGATTAGTATCAAGAGGTGGGGTGGGTGGGGGGGCGATTCCATGTTTTAGAAAACGACTGCTGTTTTGCCCAGCGTCTTTGAAATGGAGTGGGAATACAAACGACGTTGACTTTTCTTGCTCTGAAATATGCAGCATTTGTTTATTGTGGGTTTTTCTTATTAGTGTGCTCTGAGGTGATGGGGCTACAGGGGGACACGGAGAGAGGCGAGGGAGGGGGAGGGAGGTGAAAGTCTGACATGCTTCCACTTTTTTTTGTTTATTGATTCTGTGGGTGTGTTGGGGTCACAGGAGAAAGTGTTTCTCTCCTTGACTGTGCACAACCCGCGTGGGGAGAGTGAAGATATGTGGGAAAGGAGTCCTCTGTGTAGTATGCAGTCACAGGGGTTGATATGGTTTGGGGAGGTCAAGTGAGTTGACCCCTGGCCTTTTTGCCTTTGAGAGGTCAGACAGGTTAGCTCAGAGCACCACTTCCTCACCTTGACGAGTTGTGTCCTTTCATACCTATGGGCAGTTGTTTACGTTGCTCAACAGTGTGGAAAAAATCTGCTGACATCATTTAACCAAACTTCACTCAACTTACACTTATTTATGTTTAAGTTTGAATGTGGAGGAATTCTTTTTGAATAAACTTTTCAGATTTAGCATGCTGTTACAGTACAGTGCACACCGAACAGAGGACCAGAGGAGATGACCGCTCCACCCACCACCGCCCAGGCGCACATCACCATAAGCTGCAATATTGCCACCTGTGGTAATACATTTTCATCAACACTGCTGCCAATATGAACCAGGAAATCACTTCTGCCTCAGATAAGTGCCACGGTTTCACTGGAGAGTGGCTCCTGTGAATACTGTGAGGATAACATTACCCCCCAGTGGCAAATGTTTGCAACTGCACTTTGAAACTCATGAGTGAATGTCAACAGACACCAGCACAATCAATCTCCATCCATAACACTTTGTGGTCCGTACAGTAGCTACGGAGCAGAGGATCTAACACTCTGCCTATTCCATCGGATAGATGCAATATGTCAAAGCTATCAGGAGCAAGCAGCCTGTTTCATTTTTTTGTCCATCATTATCTTTGGGTGCCATGAAGCACATGAGCCTTTTTAGTACTGTCAATGAGAGACTTACACTGTTGCCTAGAAGGCAGAGTATGTTTGCTTTCTGCACACAAGCGCACACAAACGCACACTCACAGCGCTATGCAGACGCTTCATGCAGTCCCCCTCTCTGCTGCATTCTTTTTCTTCTGCGTTTTCTCCAGATGTCGTGTCCTCTTCGTCACCCCGTTCCTTTGCTCCGCTCCACTCGGTTCCCCCGCCCGGAGACTTGTCACAGCCCCTAACCGCATCAGGAGCACTGCTAGATTGGATATACATGATCTGTCCATCCATCAATGGGGAGAGGGAGAGAGAGAGAAATGGCAGTCTATCTGCGAAGAGATGAGATAGAGACGCAAGGAGAAGGAGAAAAATTGGCACGGGTCGTCACTTGCAAACATGAACCTCTTAAACCAAAGAGGAAAGAGGCATTAGACAGGCACAAAGAGAAGAATATTAAAAACCTGTCTTAGACAGCACATGCACGTAGGCGGCTCAAGCACATGGTGAGGTTCATATAGGAATAAATGGTACTCTCTATGCAGTGTTACTGACGCGTATATACATGCTCCCTACTGTTGTTATCAGTTAGTAATGTGATTAGTAGTAATGCAGTTCTGCGAGGAAGTGAACTGGATCAGAAGGCTGCACGTTTTTTTCCTGCAGGTCATCCAGTGTGGCAAGATTATTCCCTCTTAGAAACCTTGTTAATCAAGAAAAACAAGATTCTGCACAGGGCTGATCTGTGCGATATTTCTTCCACGGGGTGATTCCAGCAGTGCTTTAAATGTGAACTTAAATGACAGCAGCAATCATGTCGTGCCAGCTAGAGGTTGATTGTTTAATTTAAGGTTTGATACACGTGACGTTAGACTGTTACATAGTCTATTATTATTTCCACAATCTTTCAAGAACCAGGAGAACAATAACTCTACGGAAAGCTACTGCGGTTTCAAACGACCATTTTTCTTCCACTGTGAAATAAATAAATCGAGAGGCAAAACACAGCATCCGACTCCAATAAAAGCACAACAGCTCTCACATTTTTACTCGTGCGACTGGTTCTTATAGCTGCAGACAGCGTGCTGTCAAATATTTGCTTGATGTTGAATATACAGTAAAAGGAGGGTTCAATCTGAGGTTGCCCTGCGACTCCATCGTTCTATGTTGTGATATTCATCTATGTCTGCCGCTCTATCTTTTTCATACATTTCCAGATGATGCAGTATCACATCTGTGCATCTCCTCCCTTTCTCCTGTCTTCATCGTGCTCTCCTTATTCTCTCAGCCTCTTCCTCTCTTTCCCCCTCCTTATGTTTTTCCTCACACCTTTACCTCTGTCTTCCCTTATCTTTCTTTCCATTTTCATACTGCACCTCTACCTCTGTCCCTCTCTCCCTTTCTTTTTGTCCCCTCTCTCTTTTGCTCTCCTCTCTCTCTCTCTCTCTCCGCTGTGTTCTGATGAATTGCCTTCCCCTCCCGGTGAACTCGACCGATAATCCTGGGGAAGCAGTAAAAGACCATCGATCAGCCCTGCAGACAGGCCCACAAGCCACAGCACAGGAACAACACGCTAACAACAAGCCTCTGCACTCAGCTCTGTGCATGCATATATGTGCGTGCATGCATGAGCGTGTTTTTGCAAACATGCGGCCATCTGCATACATGTGCAAACTTCATGCATGTATGCAGAAACATCCGGTGGCATGCATAGCTGTCTGCCTTAAGACAGAGGGATGTGTCGCTTTAGTATATTTGTTAGCTTGTTGCTTCACACATGTGAGCCACATGCAATGTTACGTTGAAGAGAGTTCTCTCATATAGCTGATTGTCTTCCATGTGCCATGTTTAGCTGTATGTGTCAGCAGCATACTTAGCATACAGTGAAGAGTTCCCTCTGTGCTCATCCTCTGTGCTTCCTCACACGATCCACCCCCTGCTGTGAGTCATCCTCTTGGAATGTGTGTATGTACGTGCTAACATGTATGTTTGTGTGCACGTGTGGCATGTGTGCGCGGGTGCATCCATTTCTGTGTGTTTGCCTCTCAAGCGTGTACGTTTGTCGGTGTGTGTGTGTGTATAGTACTCATATATGTATGCAGCACACGCAGAGGCCATAAATTATCTGGCATTCTCCAGGCCCATCCTGAAGGAGAAGGGTAGAGAATGCACATGATCTTGGGCAAAGCTTGATGGCTATGAAATTGACCAATTGATTGATTGAAACAATTAATTTTGCACAGTGCTTTTATGGCTGAGAAGCCAAGTGATCATTAGTTTGCAACAAGCAAGTGAGGACAGCTGGATTGTTTCATAATTTCCACAGAAACACGGCAAAGAACCAGCTACTGCTCCAGGCTCGGGATAATGATAAGCTACCGGCTATTGGTTTAAGTTATACATAATATGATAACTCAGACTGTCATGCATAAAGTCCATCTGTCTTCATCCGCCATTTTACACACAAAATAAGCCAACTTGAGCGATTCAAGCACAAAGCAGCCAATGGTCATTATTCTATGCCCTTAAATATGACAAATGTATGACTGCTTCTATTGAATACCATTCTTTACATGCCATATTACAACGCACTGCTGTTCGCCAGTATGGAGGAGCTTGACCATAAAAAGCCAGTTGCTTGGAAAATAAATCTCCACTTCTGACAAGCACTAAGCTACTATTCATTGAGGAGACTCACCATTCATACTTTATCTCCCTTTTTATTTTGGAGCTGTTTGTGGGTTGTCCTTCAGTGCCTTTCTCTTTGCTGCCTTTGTTCCTAATGTACTGGCACGGCTGACTTCATTAAGCTCTGTATGCGGCAAACACATTTATGTCCTATTTTCATTTTTCCTATTTCATTTTGCCGTGATACACCACGGCACTGCCACCAAAGCGGAAAATAAACCCTCCATCAGGCTTGAAGCTACAGTGCTCTTTGTGAGCAATGTGCCACCTTGTGGTCAAACTTGGGAACTGCAACACCAGTTCAACTGAGATTTGTTTTTTAAACGAAGGTCAGCTGATATAATGTGCAACCCGGGAAGTCCCGTACTGCAGAAACAGATCGGAAAATTCAAACAGAGCAGAAATAATCTGATGTAGATCCGCACAATAAGGCGTGCACGCCACTACCCAGACCTCAAAAGACACCTGCAACAGGTATCTCAAGCATTTCACAACCATTCAGGAGGCGTTTCTGGCGCTGATTCTTCTAATACTTGCGACATGACTTAATGCCAGGGCGTGTGTGAAGGTGCGTGTGTCTGTGTGCTTTCCTGAGAGTGAAACACCACCACGGACGTTGACAGATCGCAGGGGAATGTTCAATTGCAGGTTGTTGCGTCCTGCTGTCATTGGGCTCATCTGTCACAGGGCAGGGCTAGCTGGGAGGCAGGAGTGAGGGGCGGCACTCCGCCCATAGATGATGATCACACCGGAGCTCATGCCAGGCAGGCTGCTGGCCCTGTCTTGCTCGTGTGGTCCCACGGAATTCTCGTCACTCACGAAGCAATAATAGTACAGCTGTGATAGAATACGAGGCATTATGCGGAAGAAAGGGATTTTCCCACTTCGATATGCCTACAGTGCAACTCTCCGTGTTTATCGCTTCATCTTTTGGCTGTGTTATTGCAAAAGGAAAAGTCTTTGTTAATATCAATCTGGCATCTCTAGAGATTATTTTTGGCTCGATGGTGAGACATTTCTCACCACAAATGCCACACACAGATGCTCTGCTTCAGATATGACTCAATACAAAGGCCTGCAGCAACATAGCTGATCTGACTTGCTTTCTCTCTCAAGGATGCACACACACATGCACACACACACACATGCACACACACACACACACACTGCTTGCAGGGAAGGCAGGGGAGAAAAAGAACTCCAATAACCTTGTGTCTTCCCCACCTAAAGGCAATTTCCTCATCCTTCCTGTCTCTTTTGTTTCTTCTTCCTGTGAAAAAAAAAATCTGCTGTTGTCACACTGACACAGGGCTGCACTTTCACATGTGCACCCTCTACAGTCAAGGCCGGGAAGTGCCTTTGTTGTTACATGAGAAAAGATACAAACAGGAAGGCCAATTACGGCTCAGCAGTCATCTATCTGTCAACCATCTGACAGGAACACAGCACAGCCAAATATATGGCTGCCCCATAAATCACTGCATCTCACTCTAACTAGCTTGTCTTGTATGAGTAATTAGTAGTATCATGCAGAAGCATTTTGGCGTCCCGAAATACCATTAGATCATTTTCCTTTTGATTTTCAGTCACTTTTCTCCAAAACCCACACACTCAAATGGCCAAATGTTCCTGAAAATTATATGCATAAAACTGATTTAGGAGGCACTCAGGAAATCGATCATGCAACAGAATCGTTTAATGTTTAAGGAAGGGCCTTATGATTTGTGGATGTTGAAACAGAGTTCATATTCCACATTTAAAGATTAAAAAGAGGACCTTGTATTTTCATAGTGAGCCCTAACCGCCTCGTACCCCCTTTGCAGTGGTCCCTCCCCGAGAGCTCCATTGCTATTGCAGATGCTTTATGATGGGCAATTTAGCTTCAGCTGCTATCTGAGCCATCTCAGGAATGGACGCGCTTAGAATCAAGTGCAATAAAGCAGGGAGGGAAGTGGGAACTAAAGGGGGGGTGGGAGAAAAACAAAATGCAGAGGCAACAAGCTCGTCTGGACAGCGCCTGCAAACAAAAGGGTTTTTTTTTCGGGGGGTTGGGTTTGCTGTGGATGCACACAAACACAAACATTGATTTCCCAGGCGTTCGGCTAGACAAGAAAGAGCCATACCTGTTTGTTATCAAGGGAGCCTCCAAACAAGGCCGAGCCTGTCCAAGCAAATATCACGTTTTCTGCCTGTTTGTGTGCGTGCACGTCTCAGAGAGGACCAGTCTGAGTTTGAAATAGTGGGAGTGAGGCCTTTGTGTGGATATTTTAGGCCGGTCCTGCCTATGCGACACACCTTCAAAGTGTTGTCTGAGGCGATAGGATTTAGGATAGAATTACATTTAGGTTAAGGTTAGGGTAAGGGGATACAGAATGCATTTATGTCAACGAGAAAAGATGGAAGTGCGAGCGTTTGTGCGTATGTGTGTGTGTGTCTGTGTAACGTTTAGTCCTCCACACTGGCTCGGCTTTGTTGAGTCTGCTGAGCCCCAGGAAATCTCCAGAGACAGGGAGACAGATTTACACCCTTCCCCCTGAGAAGGCTTTAATGCCTGGGACCCAGCAGAGCTATGGAAGGGTCCAAGAGCAGTGAGTGGAGACCAGGGTGATGAAACAGATGGAGAGAAGGGAAGGATAAAGGGAGAGAGGAAGGATGAAATACGGCAGAAACCGGGACTGCGATATCGATGGAATGCAACATTGCTGAAACTTTGCTTGCCGCCCTTCGCCTCTGCTCACACAGCCTATCTCTCTTTCTCCTACACACAAACACACACACAGACCGACACACACACAACACACACACAACACACACACACAAGGGGATGCCATAAATCTGCCAGTGAGCACTGCTGGGATAGAGACACCTAAGACAGGCCTATGCTGTGTTTGGAGAGAATGCAGATGTACCTGCCTCCAGCACATCATCCTCTGTCCCTCTTCCTCTCCTTCACTCTACTCCTCTCCACCCCTTCTTTTTATCCTCTCGATCTCTCTCCACAGTTCTCTGTCTCATGTTCTTAACCCCTTTCAACCTTAACTCAGTTCATCTCCCCTCCACTCGACTTTCTACACTCCCTTCCCCTTTGGTCTCACTTTAAGAAGCGAATCTCTTCCCACTTAGGATGAACAAAACCCTTCAGCCAAGCCCGAACGCCATTGTTGGGCTGAGACGAGACTGATTCAGGAGACAGACAATAGCTCAACCAGAGGCGTACACAAATCTCTCGTTCTGCATTGCCTATGCATCGCCTTTTGGGGGAATAATGGTAATGAATACACTGTCTATACAACCTGTTTGCTGCAGTTCGTCTGTCTGAGAGCCTGTATACATCATCCGGTGACAGGTCTAACTACCTGCTGAGTGATACCTGATGTCCTCAGATGGGCTACATTCACATGGTCTATCCACCTCTACATGATATGTCTGGGATAAAAGCAAACAGGGGACATCACAAAGAAGCATGAAACGAGTTGAATAGGTTTCATATTTGCTCACAATTTAAAAATGGCAACAGCAGGTGTGTGTATTGAGGGGATCTATAAAAGGTATCTTTGTTAGTCTGACAGCCTAATATCTTGAACAATAGCAAGTGCTTCATACCATCTGTACCATAGCCCCGATGGCCTCCAGACAAAACAGACTTAAAAACACACGCGCACACTCCCACGTTCACAACGACACATTAACACCTATGCCTTGACATTATCACAACCGGGCCTCGTGCAGCCTGGTCTCCTAGCTAAAAACAAGGACTCAAACACAGGCGCGCACACGTAAACATACACTGTCCAAAGAGATGTGGCCTGTGTGACCTGATTTACAGCGGAGTAAACGATTTAAGCCGCACATCTCACTCCAACACCTAAACACCTGACAGGCCTCTCATAAATAAAGCTGACTAGAGACTCCCACATAATTTATACCCTGGCTATCTCCTAAGCTAACATGTAACAGGTCTCCACTCCATATTTCACCACCCGGAGCTCGACATTCACTGGAAAAGATGGACATGCAAAAGTGAGTCCAGAAGAAGGGGGCAAGAGAACTTCAAAAGCCGAGGAGAAAGGTTTGGATTTGGGGATGCGGTATGGAGACTGAAGCTCTCTTGATCTCTACTAATATATGTGTGTGTGTGTGTGTGTGTGTGTGGGTGTGTGTAGGTGTGTGTGTGTGTGTGTGTGTGTGTGTGTGTGACCCTGGCCTAGGGCGTAGCCTAAACTAGCCTAGCCACCCCAGCTCAGATCAAGGCCCACAGTCAGGAGTTCCACTTCTGCGTCTCTCATAAATCGTCCTGCCTTTGTCTGATCTCTCTTTCACTGGCTGAAACTTATCCTCTTCCATTAAGGGTGATGGATCAGTAGCTCTCAAGGCGTTCGAGACTCTGAGGTTACAGGTCCTTGTGTAGATTGTGCTCCACACTGCAAATGTGAGAGGCATAGACACAACCTTACACCGAACATGCAACATGAGTAAATTTTCACGGCAGAGATTGACACAGACGGAAGTGTCTGAAATATTTTTATAACACCTGACAGTGATTTAAAGGAGTTACAGTATGCATTTACTTTTCTTGCAGTTTCATGCTCTTATTTGTCAGGTAGCCCCGCCTAAATGTGACAGCATCAGTGCTCCCTCTGGTGGCCGCGACCTGCCATGATCGCATAATAATGTTTACTCTGAAACAACGTGCAACTCTGGGTTTTTTTTTAAAAAGTAGCTCTTAAAAATTTTGATTAACACTCCATCCGTTTGTTGTATCAAACAACAGGTGACAATAACAACAAACTAAGTGACAAATGTAACAATTTGTAGTTATTAAAATCTATCTAGTGCTGATTTAAGACCGTTGCTAGAAGTGGAACAACAATGTAATTACACCAATAACAGATGAGACAGAATGCAAATCACGAGCCTCTCCCATCCAAGCGACCTGGCTGTGGCTGCTTTCCAGGGCGTGAGAGATAATTGAATAGTTTGGCAGGAGACTTCACAAAGCCTCTCTCCACATGTTTGAACAAGGACCTCACGACCAGCAGCTGCTGTGCGGCGCGTCTGTGGGCGGGCGTGTTTACTTTAAAAAGCTGGGAAGCAATAACACGTGAAAAGTGTTTTGTTGTGTTTTACAATGGTGGCCGATGAAAATGTTAACAGCTTCAAAAAATCACTGCAGAGTTTTGAAACGTCGAAATTTCCTTCATATAAACGGAGCTGCTTAAATGAGGCTTTGTTTGCAGTTTTTGCAGTGACGCTTAAATCTGCACCAACGGAAAGCACAGAGACACATTTATTCTTATTATATTTTAATGCGTAGTATTGTTTGACGGAGGGTGCTGTTACTTCACGTTGAAGCTGTTGAGTGACATTGCCCCCAGCTGGTGAGAGTAGGACACAGCAGCGGTGAATGTGAAGCTGCAAATGATTCACATAGTGAGGCACACGTGTGAGGTACAAATGGACTGTTTTATTTATTTATTATTTTTATTGTGTGTGTGTGTGTGTGTGTGTGTGTGTGCGTGTGTGTGTGTGTGTGTTCCATGGCGAGGAGAATGCGCATGCGCGTATATCGGGTGAGAGGTGGCCTTTTGTCTCGGAATGTCGGTCGCCTGCGCTTGCGCGTTGCTTCTCCGGCCATCGTAGGCGCATAAAGCCTGGTAAATTGCACCAGGGCAATAAAATGGCAATAAAATGACAACAACAGTGCATTAATCCATCACCAGGGAGCGCTGAAGGTACTGTAAAGAGCTCTGGCTGGAGTCGGAAATGATTTCTAGGTTTATCAGTTCAGTGGCTGCAGCGTCCATTCAGCTTGCCAGGGGGCAGTGAGGAGCTGGGAAGTGCTGCGATTCTCCTTCCCACTGGACTAGGCTTATATTAATAATCGGGCAGGTTTTTAAATAAATAAATAAAAAATTACAAAATGTAGCAACTTTGTATTGAATGGTCTCCCTTCTTTTAATTAGAAGACAGCTTTAATGAAATGGAGCTTTTAACTTGCAGGAGACCGATAAAAAAAATTCCCAGCTCCCTACTTCTCTCTGCCTGGCCTTATTTGGAGCAGTATTTTCCATGCCATGTTCTCACAGGGAGGCAGGGCTTCATTGTTTCAGTGGTACAGCCCCTCCAGCCTTCAGCCTCCTCTCTGGCTCCCCGTGGCTCCTGGAGAAAGAGAGCTTTATTTAGGAGCACCTGGATTTATGTGGAGGAACCAAAAGCAGCAGGTGATGGAAACCACTGGCCCAGTAGGCTGGCTGTGGCCAGGGGGTTCTGGAAGGTAGTAAGTGGGCCCTGTGGGTCACACTGTCATTTCCTGTTTCTCTACCCCTTTGCTCTCTTTTTACTGTCTTTCTATCCCAGCCTGCCTTCATCTACTGCCTCTACCTTCCTGCCAGGATCACTTCCTCCAATAGGAAACAGATGAGTTGCTCAGAGTCTGAGGTGGCCGTGATTTGCCCTTCCCATAATCAAAGCAACACATCTGACATAGATTTTCACATAGTTGGGGCTAAAACATGCCGTTAAAGATGGTGTTTTTAGGTAATGCAGCCTTATTAACAAATATGATCAAAAGTTATTTTTCATGGCCTGTTAAAATCCAAACAAAACCATTTTAAAAGAAGATTACCTGAGGTGAAGCCATTCTTTTCAGAGTTCAGCTTTGACGCTTAACCACTGGTTTCGCGGCGTAGCACCGACACACCTTTGATTTTGCACCTACACCTCAGGTCGTGTCAGACATGACAACTGAACATTTCACAAAATAACCTCTGAGCGAGCGTATTGTAGACTTTTAGACCTCCGCTCCCCAGATGAAACCACTAGCCGGCAGCTATTCCACAGAAACAGCAATCTAAACTGAACCAGGTGTGCACATGCTGCAGTGGAGAGGTCAAAAAGTGGGAACACATGATCCACTCTTTCTTCTTTCCTTTTTCCTGCTCTTCTTCCATTAATGATTGCTGCCTGGTTGAAAGAAAGAAAGAAAGAAAGAAAGAAAGAAAGAAAGAAAGAAAGAAAGAAAGAAAGAAAGAAAGAAAAACATCTGCACTAAAATAGACCATTAAACCTTCCAATAACACTTATGTAATGTGTAGCTCCGTGTATGGCAAACAGATTTCAAACCAGGCAACACAAGCACAGTGAATTTGTGTGTGTGTGTGTGTGTGTGTGTGTGTGTGTGTGTGTGTGTAAAGTGGTGGACAGACAGTACAAAGTAGGGAGACAGGACAAACAGCCTACGCTGTGGAGAGACATCTGTTTGGTCTGCTCTGCGCTCTAGAATCTCTCACATCGACTGGACCCCCGTCACGCTGCTCCGCCTCGGTTTATTTCTGGCCAGCAGTTGAGATGAAGGACTCAATGTTTAGACACGAGCTGTTAGGATAAATTGTCCCGTGCGCGTTACAGATCCCGCAAGTAAAGCCCTGTATCACTGCGCCCTCAGAAGTACGACATCCGGGACACATTATATTTCACTAAGATTCTGCAATGAATCAGCGCGCAGTCCGTCCACCTCTATTTCACTTAGTTTTATTACAAATGTGTTTACTGCTAATCAGTGTAATGGACTGGACCGAGAGCACTTGAATGTGTGTTTAACTTATATATTCTGTGAGCCTTGGGAGATGACAGGGTCCTTACAAGGATGGTGGTTGTAATGTTGAATTATAAAACCTATTCAAGAACCTGTCAAGAGCCCCTTTATCCTGTGTGGAGTAACATCTATGCCTTCTTTTATATGTTAGATTTGTTATGGAACGTGGCTTTATAAAGTATTTATCAAGGCTTTATAAGCCACTAAAATTACAATCGGTTCAGGAGCCACCTCCAGCAGCAGGGCAGCCCGTGTTGTTGAAAGCTCTCAATCCTAAGGCCCGGCTGAGCCTCGCAGCATTTTAAGTTCTGCCAGAACTGTTCCTTGTGGATCAGTTAATATGAACCTCCACATCTCCTGCTGAAATAAATACTACTGTGGAAACTGTGGGGATTTCATGGCCTCTCTGAACTCTAATCCTTGATGGAAATAGAAAGGACTGAAACTTCACGATCATTTGGCTCACTGTAATATGTGTAAACTTCTGCGGTGGACAAATGTGATTTTTTTCCCTTAGTCTAAGAAAATGAGCCTATTGCAGCTGGGCCCTTTTCACTTGGTTATAAGCCTTGCATACTATTACCTCAGACATATAATGCTTCACATTCATATACATGGTAACATTAGATAGTTTATGGCTCTGTATTATGTCACGACTGGCTAAGGCTGGGAGAATGTTGTGGTCAGCGGCGGGTCAAAGACTGTCAGGGCTCTGAGCTGGCAGAAAGCCAGGCTCAGTACGTGTTTGCCCTGAATGTTAATGGATTAACGCTCACCACACATACAGCCAGACTGGGAAACTCAAGATGACTTTTTACGTGAAAGGCCGCCAATAAGTCGCCATCATAAATTCAGGGACACATGCTGTCTGTGCGACCACGGCAGTCAGGCATGTTCCCTCCGGGAGGCCAGGGCTGAGGGACTCTGTGATGGAGAACGGGGGAGCAGGTGGGCTCTGTGTTGGCTGACCTTGCCTCTCGAGCCCCGCACGATATGATCGGAGCACGCCGGCAGCTGTGGCCTTGTTTTAAAGCACCCAAGGTATCATGTAGAGCAGGTACAGCAATGCAGCATTCTACAGCCTACTGTCACATTACCCTTAACCGCTTAAGATTATGTCTTCATACAGTGTTTTAAACTCAGACCCTGCTGATTCAGCACTTTCCACCCCTAGTGAAGCCCATTGTGTTACGCAATTTTTCTCTTAATTGCTGCAAGCGAGTAACTTAGGCTTGTCTAATGGGAATTTCTGCACGGCAAAGAGAGCTGCTGTTGCACTGCTCAAACGCTCTGCAGCGACAGCCACAATCTCTATGTGTAATTTAGCAGCAGGGGACAATGAGATAATCTTGCAGGAGAGCCGATACTCCCAATTTAAAATCAGTAAAAATGCAAAGTTTTTTCTTTTTTTTTAGGAGCTCCACTTAAGCTGTGCTGTAAATAAGAACTCAGTTCGAAGCACGTAACTGTTGCCTGCCTTCACAGGGGGTCATTTTCAATCCACTGATGGGTTCACAGCAGATTTCACTTCAAAGTTTCACATCCACTTTGACAGTAATGCACTCCATTTTTCCTTATTATTTTGCTATTGCACTGCGAGCAATTAGGCATAATTATGTCAGTGGGTGATTTCTAGCAGTTTACTGAAGGAGTGACTTACAAGCAATCGTTAGCAGCAGAAGGGTTTTTAAAAAGCTGAGAAAAAAAAGTGACACATGCCTGAACCCCCCCCCTCAAAAATAAAAAAAATCTTATTCTATAGTGGGTAAAACACTGTGCTGTGGCTTCCTATGATTTTCTGTCTCCAACAACCCAGGCCTCACTGAACGCCTTCAATCTTTTGTGCTCTCTCTTTCTCTTCTCTGCAAATTAATTTATGGTCTAATTACAGGACAAGCCTCCAGATATGAAGGAACACAAATCACTGGTCCTTACCAGATGGCAGAAAAACGGCACAGGATAATTGAAAATCTAGAAGTGGATCAATATTTAGAAGCCCAAGGTTACACGAAGTATGACACTACTATTAACATGGAAATATGATGCATTACATCCACAGGCAAATTGGCTCCTCTTTCTATTTGACGGTGAGTGAGTACTGACTGATAAGCTTCTAAATAACAAAGATGCAACACTAGCTTTGAACTATTAGAAGCTCAGCTGCTGCTGCTGCTTAGACGCGTGCACGTGGCCTCTCGATGCACTGCACCACACCGCTGCAGTCTTACAGTGGTACCTGTGGCCACATGTGCAGCATATTTGCTGGTCGGAGGTATGCGGAGCAGGTCTCCTTTATAACGAGCCGTGTACCCTGAAAGCTCAAAGCCCTGCCATGTCACCGACTACCTCTGGCTTACCCCACCCTTCTCCTGCATTTACCTCTGGCCTGTTAAAAATGATATCAGCTCATGGAGGGCAAGCATTAGCATTTGCATTTTATTGGAGGAACAGAGATTTAGAGCAGAGGATATATCAGCTCTGAGCAGACAGAATTAGTTAACAATGCATTACCTGCCTTTTATGGCAGCTATAACTCTTTCCCCCTGGTGGGGAGAGGAGATGAAGGGAGGAGTGTTGGGGAGGGGATGTGAAGGGGTGGTGGTGGCGGTGAAGGGGAAACACAGCCAGCAGTAGGTTGGCGGTGAGAGCTGTGGAGCAGCACACGGGTGGGGGGGCATTTAGAAGGAAGAAGCTTTGTCTGTGGTGCTTTACTGCGCATTAAGTGTGATGGGCGCCCAAATTAGAGCATCACGCCGCAATCACCTTCACACAGATCAGTGCGCTTCGAGACGCCGCCGATGCAGTCGTCGCTGCAGACATTTTTATCTGATTGGATCAAGGAGGCGCAGCTGTGTCTACATGATCACAGCACAAGTAAAGGCCTCATCAGATTACACCGGCCTGTGTGATACTTGTGACTCGCGACGCTTTGTCTTGTTTTTTTTCCCACAATTTTTCAGTTTTGCTGAGACTGACAGAGGAAGGTGAATCTCTCCTCTTTTTGTGCTCACGTTATCTCCACGAGCGCACGTTTGTTTGTTTGTGGCATCCCTGAGCAAGCTGTAACTCTGATGAGGCCCCACTGCTGCAGTCCCTTTCCTCACCACAGCTGCACAGTAGCTCCCCCGACGCTCATTTAGTGCAGTGTGCAGCGAGACGGCCCACCTCTGCTGTGGACAGTACCCTGTGGAACTCATTTGCACCAGAAGTTACTAGCGGGGGGAAGTATGTTTGAAGTGCAGAGAGGCTGTTGAGAATAAATAAATACATTTACACCAGAATATGATTCCCATGGCAAAAACAGCGTTAAGGGTTTTATAAATTTTATATATTACAAATGTCAAGTTGCACTTCTTTGCAGCATCAGAAATCTGTGTCCTGAAAAGCCAACACTTTCTAAGCATTTCAAGCTTTGATGGAGCTTTACACTTACATCCTTCTGATCAAATACCCTCTACGCTTTACTTTACTGTATTTGCCACACATAGTCACCGGAGCCTCTTGTTAATGCACAATGTCTTTCCCAACCAAACCCATGCTGGCCTGGGTTTGTGAGCAGACAGCTCCAGGCTCCATAAAACAGCCTGCTGCTCCCTCTCTTTGCCCAGCTTAATGGTCCCAGGGGCTGGATATTTACTAGTGACCTTTGCATTCCATTTGGAGTGTAAAAGCCTTTTTGCAAGGAAAATTCCATCACTTTAGACGTAGCCAAGCAGCACAGTGTGTGTGTGTGTGTGTGTGTGTGTGTGCATGTAAAAAAGAGTTGCTATAAAGGGCAGCAAGAAAGAAAAAGATGGTGGTGCGAGAAGAACAAGACTACACCTTCACTGCGGTTTATGACTAATCTTGCAGCTGGTCCATAGGAGCGACATTATTCTTACCTTATATTATATACCATATATATTTTTTAATAAAAATTAACAACTCGTATTGTAATGCACTTAGTTATTTCATAATTTGTTATGGTTGCCAGACAAAGGGAATTATAATTTGTTCTCACATGCTTAGAGTCTGGTTTTAGCGTAGCTTCGACTCCCTGCTTGTGTTTTTCTTTGAGTTTCAAGTAGAAGAAAAAAAAACTCCACATATTGCAGCGATGCATATTTGTTTTTATGGCTGCATCATGAAATTGAAGTGGATTGCTTCAGTGGCCTAAGGGTTTAAGGCACCAACCATGAATGAGCCATAATAACTGAAGTTTCTATCTAACCTTTATTGTGTGCTATTCCTTCATCTGTCTTTCTTGAACATTAATATGAGCACCAAAACAAAAATGAATTGGATTTTTGTTTTATGTGTTGTGAGCCACTTTAGATATAGATAAAGTATCTTAATTTAATTTAACAGATGTTTTAATCAGCTCTATGAGTTGGGGAGATGTGGATGGCTTCAGCAGAAATGGTAAACACACTGTGAATCCCTGGACCTCAAAAAGCTGCATAAAAATCCATAAACACCTATTTATGACTTGTTCATGTGAGCGACTTTAAGAGTTTGAACTGTGAATGACTTGCATAAAAATACCTTTACTTTTGGATTGCTATTGATTAACAGCACCATCTGCTGGGGAAGAGCAGCCATTGCTCTTTAAACCTTTAACGGATAAAAAGTCGTTTCACTTTGAAAAGAAACAAGCCCCTGTAATGATACCCATCATGTTATCCAGTCAAGATGGTGATTTTCCCTCAGGTAGGAAACTTCCTGATATTAAGTTACAGTTTACCTCCATAACAGTTCTTACAAGTTATGTTCAAGAAATTTCTCGTATTATTTTCTGACTTGAATGCTTTGTGAATGAAATATTCAGCCTAAAATAAAACCGACAGCAACTTTAACACTGAAAATGTTTATTAAAGGGTGCTACTGTACACATACTCACAACATTTCATTCACACAAGAAATAGTCTACATTTTAAAAATTCTGCACTGGCAAAAAAAAAATTAAAAAAAATTAAAAAAATAAAATTCAGAAACCGAATACTTGTCATTAAAGGAATCGACACCAGAAGGATCATCTAAGTTAATATCAAGGGACATAATTTGTGTATGGTACATATGAAAAGGGGAGAGGTGCACAGCCTTCATTCACAATGCCAATTAAAGCTAAAAACATGATTAAAATAAAATAAAAAAATAAAATAAAACAGATTTTATTCGGTAGACACGAAACATTTGGTCCCAAGAGTCCACGCTGGAGCACAACAGATCAAACTGCAAAGCTGACATCCATCTAGTGTATAAAAGCCTGGAGGTGCTTTTCAGGTCCCAGAAAAGAAAGAAGAAAAAAGTAAGTAAAATAAAAGAAATCTTAAGCTAAGAACAAATAGAGTCAACACAAGAGAACCCAGGATGTGACCAATTCAGTTCAAAGCTTGTTTTAATGTTTGAAATTATGGCAATGTCAATAACCATTTAACATAAAAATCAAAAGATGACTAACAACAACTATTAAAACCACAGGGTTGTCATAGGGATTGGTCACACATTCGAGGTTTACATCTTTTGGCCACAAGGTGGCAGACCCTAATGACAGGCACGAACCCTGGCTTCATTTCACTTGGATACATAGAAGATTGTCAGACTTGAACACACAAAAAAACCCAAAACAAACAAAACAAAACAAACAAACAAACAAACAAAAAAAACCCCACACTTATTTAAAAGGGAAAAAAATCTGCATAATTGGTTTTACTGTCCTTTGGGTTAGCTGTTGGTGTGGTAATGTATATTTGTATAGACCGGTATATTTGAACGTGAAAATAAAACTTTGTTATTAAAAAAACAAAACAAAACCCCACACGCAAGACAAAAAACAACCCACCACTACATTATGAATTACATTATGTAAAAACTGAGTAAATCCATCCCGGCAGGCTTTACAGCAAGACAAATGAGAAACCTATGATATCGAAGTTTTTCCTTTTAAAAGGAAGCGATTATGCAGTCAGGAAAGTGCGGCGGCGGCGGCTTCCTGACTTTAAAAAATAAAAAATGTTTCCATCCTTGTGGTGTCAGCTGGGTTCTTAAAAAGAAGAGGTACACCGTTTATAGCTAATTAAAAGTTGTGAACCCACAAAGGTTAACACAGCCTGTACCAACTCTGATTTTCAACACTAACATAATCGTATCCTGTAAGCACTAAAACAATGTGTTAAAAAAAATGTTGTTTTTTTTTTTGAAGAAAGTAAAGAATACAAAGACAGAATCGTATAAACTCTCCCCAGTAGCATATCACCCATGTCAACTACAGCTTCTCCTCCTGAATGATGGATCCTTTTTAGTAGTCTGGGCCCGTGTGCTCCAATGAGGCTTGGATGGAGATAACACAGTGTCCAAAATTTGTGTGTGTCATTGCTGGACATGGTAAAAATTGAAGGTTGGGAGTTTAGGATGTGAAAAATGTCTGACTCAAGGTTGTCCCTGCAGTGAAGAGGTCCCGTTTCCTCCTGAGGCGATACACTCACGCACTGACTGCATCCTTCTCCTTCTTGTCACTGTCTTCGTGCCAGGTGAGACGTTCCTCATAGAAGGCTATGACAATCTGTGGGCACTTATGATTGGCCTCCTTTGCGAGCACGAGATCGGCCTCATCGGAGTCTTTCCTGGAAAGAGAAAGTTTCAAATTACCGCTTGGGTTTGTGTCTTTGCACAACCAAGATTTTCAAAACACTTGCAACATGCAAATTTTGTCCAACTAGTTAAAATGTAGCATAAGATTTCACACATTACATTAATTACATGGAGTGCATTTAAATTCCATCTGCTGCAAGTGATTATTAAAATGATAACTTACAAGAAATTAAAAGAAATTTGAACTGTACAGCTTTCTGTGATAAATTAAACTACTATTAAACTACTACAACTATTATCTGACGTTAACCCTTAAACAGGCCTTGACCAAGGATGAGCAACAATGTACTACCCTTATCCCTCAAGATATAAATATGCAATTACATACCATAGGCCAGCTAAGCTATAAATGCTGCTAAAGGAAATTTACAAATAGAAATATCAGAGTGTAAGAAGAATGATGTCAGTACAGCCTGCATACAGCAGAAGAACTGCCTGCATCTGAATGGTTGTGCATGTAAGAAGATTTCTAACATTAGGTGCATTTATTGATCGATTTCACACAAAAACTAAAGGCAAAATTAAATCAAGACTCTCAGAACCTACCACTTCATAAGAAACATGAGGTCTCCACACGAGTCTGTTGCTCCAATGATCTTCTCCGGCTCAAGTCCTCTCTCAAAGCCGCGTGCGACTAGAATGTCATCCTGAAAGACCCCGAACAAAATTACTTTAGAAATCTGGACTTTGTATTAAACTCTTGAATTTACACCAGCTGTCTTTAAATGTAAACAGGCTCAGTTTCCACACACCTTAGATAAATGTGTTGTGCTACCTTAATGTCAAGTATAAAAGGAAGCCAAATGCAGCACATTTCAAGTTCTAGACATCCTGCTTCTGCAGCCAAAAATAGTTCTTACCTCTTTTTTCTTCTTGGGCTTACTTCCACCTTCCTCGTCATCATCCGAGCTCCTCTTCTTTGAGCTGCTGGAATCTTTGGAGCGTCCAGAGGCGGCCGTGTTTGATTTGCTGGCCCCACTGCTGGGTGTGGAGGTCCCGCCACTGCTTTTCTTGTAGGTCTTCATGAATTCTGAAATAAGCTCAGGGCAATCCAAATTTTTCTCTGGTTCCCATGTGTTGTGCTTGCTGAGAAAGAGCACAGAGCAGAAAAATCAGTGCAGCCTTAATGCACCAGTTTGGATTGGAAACTGCATGATATGCTAAAAATTTTGAGATCTTGCAATGTTTAAAACACTATAATCTAATGTTCCTTTCATGGTCATTACTGTGCTTTAGATGACAGCATCTGTGTCTAAGAGAGCTGTTCTGTTGTGCACTGGGTGCATCTTGGACCCGAGTGTTAATAGCAATCTCCAATAACCTACCTACTCCAAAATGTGACCAACTGTTTACAACATTTAATTTTAATAGAGATTCAAAAGATTTTTGACTATGGAGGCTAGGACCGTTGTTAGTACATTTATTTAATTACTTACTCCGAGTATCCCTTCCACTTTAGGAAGAACTCAACCCTTCCTTTCACCACCCTCCTGTCCAGCACTTTTTCCACAACATATTCTTCCTCATCAGAGGATGAAGACTCTTCTCCGCGAGACTTTTTGCCCATGGTAAAGTTTGGTGCTTAACACAACGCGGTTGCAGGTGACACTTCCCTGTTTAGAAAGAACGGAAAAGCTCGCGTTAAAAATATTTGAGTTTTGATCGCTCTCCCACTAGCTCTAGTTAATAAAAAACGCACCCATTTTTTAAAAATAATGGCTACACAGCCACATCACTCCAATCGCAAAGCAGCTACAAATTACAGATCGGTAACACTTTAACATTAGCTAATTAGCCGCGGCTAGCAAGATTGTTATCATATTTCAACGAGAGGCTTAATATCGTCATCGTTTGTTTAATTGCAACATGCAACGTTAAAAAGGCCAACTAAACAGTGCAGCTAAATATCCAGATCGCAATGTGCTCGCTAAATCGGTGAAAAGTCGGTCACTGTTACTACAAAAACGTACAGATAGCAAGGACGACGGCTACTAGCTGAATGGCGCTAGCAGCAAAGCAAATGAAAACTTGCTACAGCAGGTAGCCTGCAAGCAACCGCTAAATCGAGCTAAACAACTATGCTATCGAACCATGCGCCCATATCTACAGCGGCATGAAACTCGATATTGCAAAAATAATGTCTTACTCTTCTGGAGGTCCCAACCGTCGATCTGTACCCGTCAAACCCTGTCTTTGTGGAGGAGCGGCGAGGCCAACCTTTCAGCTACTTTAGCAGCTAGCACAACACACACACACACATACACATACACACAAAGGTGCTGTGCGCAAAAAAGCGCGCGTTAAAAACGCACAATAACTGACCCGCCCCTCAGTCAGCTGATGATCTTCATATGAAGTGGTTGAATGTGCCTCTATCGTGTTTTTAAGTTTATTCTGTAACAATTTGGAATATTTTTATCTTAATACGTGTGCACTCTGTATAGAAAATATTTTTCTTTGATAAGAAGGTGTGTATGTTAATGTGGGAGGTAGGGCTATTGCTGTACAAGGCTGCTGTACTTCCGCCCACAAATCAAAAAAGGAATCATTTACGGTTCGTATGATGTTTAATCTAAAAAAAACTGACCATCTTCCTTGTGTTTTCCAGGAACATAACTTAGCGAGCTGTGCCCACTGTATACTTACTGACTTAAAGGCGTTATACACGACAGACTCGATACCTTCTTGAAATTTTCCTTTTCACATACAACAACCGTAATCCCTTTTTTCATTGTCGTCATTGCACGCCAGGTGATTGGATGTTGGTAATGATTGATTCTATGTGGCCCAATCAAAATTGAATCACTGCGGACGACAAACTGCAGCGGGAATAGCTGCCCAATTGCCGTGCGACAGGGGCGTTACCGTCGCTATTTATTGTACTGTTGAATAGCAGGCTACGCTCGTCTGACGCAGATCTCGGCTCTTCGCAAGTTACACAACACGTCTTCAAGGCTAAATCTGCAACATGTCGAGAGAGAGTGTGAGTACTGGGCTCGGGACTACTGCTCTGTTATTGCATGCGTTGTTTTATGTTAGGGAAGGTAGGAAATATGAAGTTGCTGCATGCTTTTGATTCGTAGTACAGTCTCCGGTTTGGGTCGTAGCTGTATTGAAACGCCGCCATTTTATAGCAGCCAGGCCTCGTGGCCTTTTGTTCCTGCGGATGAGCTGCAGTGGAAATTTAGGACTTTGAATCAACATTTACGATGGAAAATCACGCTTAAATGCAACACGCAATTAAATCACGGCCAAATATGACATATAAGTACTTCTAATATTTGCCCTATTCGCTGGTCTTTCAGCGGTTTTGCTAACGTTAATGGCGGCGGTGTGTCCCTCCTCCACACGCCCTGAATTTAAATAAGGGGAGAGGGAAGGATGTATGTAGACGGTGAACAGCATTAGTTAATACTATCAAATTAGAGTTATGGTGGTATTACATTAAAGGCAACATTGGAGGAGCTAATCAGATGTTATTGCATTGCTTTGTCTATTGTATAGGTCCCACGTGAGCCGGAGCAGCTCCGCAAGCTGTTCATCGGAGGTTTGAGCTTCGAGACGACAGACGAAAGCCTGCGTGCTCATTTTGAGCAATGGGGGACTCTTACAGACTGCGTGGTAAGTCGGGTTTCATTAAAGATGTAGTCTTGTTTGAGTGGTCATGATTCTGCAAGAATGTAGAGCATGTTGGTTACTCTATGTATGAGCTAATCCAAAAGCATTTTTCTTTCAGGTCATGAGGGACCCCAACAGCAAGAGATCCAGGGGTTTTGGCTTTGTAACATATTCATCAGTGCAGGAAGTTGATGCTGCCATGTCAGCCCGTCCCCATAAGGTCGATGGAAGAGTGGTAGAACCGAAACGAGCTGTTTCCAGGGAGGTGTGTAACAACTGGATGAGGTGCAGTTGTTCTTGCATTCAAAAGGCGCATAGTGATTACAATAACAAATGTCTTTGATTCCAGGACTCAAACCGACCAGGAGCCCACATAACTGTGAAAAAGATCTTTGTTGGAGGCATCAAAGAAGACACAGAGGAGTCACACCTGAGGGATTATTTCCAGCAGTTTGGCAAAATAGAGGTCATTGATATCATGACTGACCGCAACACTGGGAAGAAGAGGGGCTTTGCCTTCGTTACGTTTGACGACCACGATTCAGTTGATCGGATTGTCAGTAAGTGCAGACGTTGACTTTTTTCCCAGCTGCATGTTTTGTCAGACTTTTGATTGTTGGCTAGCTTGTTTACAAAAAATTCTTTCCACAGTCCAGAAATACCACACTATCAACTCTCACAACTGTGAGGTGAGGAAGGCCCTCACAAAGCAGGAAATGCAGAGTGCGGGAATGGGTATGGGAATGAGAGGAGGTCGCAACACTGGTGGCAGGCCCTACGATTACGACCGGGGCTTCAATCAAGGTACGGCTTATTTTGTTGATAGTTGTTGATAGTGGAGTGATTGTTATACTGTGTGATAGCTAACCTTATGATTATCTTATTTAGGTGGCAGGGGGCGATATGGAGATGGTCCTTACAATTGCAACGGGGGTGATGGTGGTGAGCATGGTTTTGTTGTCTTATTTTCTTTGCTTTTCTTAAATTCCACAGTATATTTTAAGGCTGTCTTATATTTTTAGGCTATGGAGGCGGACCTGGTGGTCCTGGTGGCTATAATGGAGGTAACCGTGGTTACAATCAGGGCTACAACCAGGGTGGTGGATATGGAGGAAACGGTTATGACAGCAATGGTTATGGTAAGATGATGCCATTACACTGCCTTTTACTAGAATTGTAACTTGCTTGAGGTTGACCAATCCTACGAACTCTGTAATCACAGGCAATTGTGGTGGTGGTGGAGGCGGCGGTGGCGGCAATAACTACAACAACATGGGCCACTACGACCCCCAGGCCTCTAACTTTGGCCCCATGAAGGGCAACTTTGGTGGTGGCGGCGGCGGCAGGAACTTTGGTATGAGTTCCCAGACTTCACAAGTAGATGCTTTTATGTATGCCGACCTCTTGTTTTGACTTTTTTTTGCTTCCAGGTGGATACGGAGGCTCAAACAACAGCGGCTATGGTGGACGTCCGGGACGATTTTAAAATGACAAAGTGGTAAGAGCTTGAGAGCATGCCTTAAGTCTCTTTTTAATGTAAAACAAGAGCTTGTGGTGAGCAGGGAATCATTGAGTGCAGATAACCTTTAAACAAATTCACTCTGGATGTCAGGTCACAAAGTCAGTGCACAGTTAACGATGTTGTTCCGTATTGTTCAACAGGACTGAGTACTTAGGAGAGGAGAGCAAGGAGAGGAGAGCAAGCGAAGTGACAGGGCAACTGCAGGTTTACCTCCTAAATCTGCTCAGCCTATGAGTTGTGGCAGGTTACAGCTGCTGCAAGAAGAGATGTACAGTAGATAAATCATGGAGGGCCTTCATTTAAACATTTTGTCTTATGTTTTTCTTTTTTCGTCAATTGTGTTAATGGAAAGCAAGCATTCCAATGAGGTTTTGTGTAGATCTTTAAGTCTGGTTTTTATTTGTAACTGCATCAAATCAAGCTGAAATAAACACCTTTCAGTTTTTTTAACAGTCTCGTTAGCCTTTTCAGTGGTTTTGGGAAAGGGAGGGTTTACTATTAGGTGAAAATGGGTTGAGCCATAAACATCACAAGGTGGCCGTGGAAAGCATATATCCGTGTCTCCTACATGCTGGCTCAGGTCGGTGCATATGCAATACTGGTTAAAGGGCGGGCAAAGAAATGGTGCGCAAATGCCATCATCAGAAAGAGCCCATCGCTTTGGTACAAGCTCTGCCCTGATTTCTGCAAAGATCACCTGGAGAATGCTAGCTTACATGCAAAGTCTATGAGGCTAGCCATGGAAGCAAGCTGAGGGAGAGAAGTAGCAAAACCATCGCCAGGATCATTGAAGCAGGGGAGAGTGAGAACAGAGGCCTGAGTCTAGCAGGCAGCAGCTACCAAAAGGCTTAAGTGCTGTTTGTAGGTAAGACCAGACTTCTCAACTACTGATGGTATATCTTGCATTTTGTCATGTAGCTGGTAGTGAGATATGTAGCCCAGTAATAATTTAATCAAGTTTTATGACCATTCTACTATTTGACTTAATTGGCCTCCAATTGTGCATTGAGGCCCAAACATATTGCATGCTATGAAATAAGCAAATATTTTGTATTTTTGGGGTATTGTTTTACTTATAGTATTTCTATTTTGTAGGTAGGTAGGGTAACGAGACATGGACCCCAAAACCTGGCCTCATTTCTGTGACAATGGTTTTTGCCAGGTACTAACCATTACTACTTCTAGACACATCTATTTTTTATTTATTTAATAAAACATTTGAATTAATGTGGTTTTCTCTTCTCCCCACAGGTTGGCTGAAAATTCATGCTGGTGCTCAAAATATTTTAAGAAGGCTGCTGTGCAGTTTTTATTTTTTTACTTTTTTTAATAAAGTGTTTGTATAAAAACAAATCTGGTTTCATTCATTAAAAGAACATGAACAGTGTCCATTAATACATTTATGTGAAGCTGAACCTCATTCTTATGACAACTTCCTGTATGACTCGGTCAAAGTCGGTACAATCGGGTAGAACGTTCTCCAGAGTAAGGAAACTCCCCAATTCTTCAGCATGGCTCTCTCTTCTGCATTGTGTGAGGTACCAGATAAATTTTACCATCCGGTGTCTGCTGTAAAGAATATTCATCTATCGAGTACGGTTGTCCATCTTCATCTCGCAAATGAGAAAATACTTGGGTGTAAAGATCTGTGAGACGACATTTAACGAATGCCAAGCTGCGCTGGAACTCGAGCCTTTCTTGTGCCAGGTGTTCCCTTTGGGCCTGGAGCTGATTCAGTTCTCTTTCAAGGTGAATTATGCTTTCGAGTTTCCTCTTCCTGCAGTTCTGAGCTGCGACCTTGTTCTTCCCCCTTCGTCGAATGTCCCTGACCAGTGCTAGTTGAGCATCTGTCAGAGTGTACTGTGTCAGGAGCTCATTGAAGTCATCGACAGGTAGATTGATAATCTTATCCATGGGGAAGGGGATCTTCAAAGCTAAGGCCCGCCGCTCGTCTCTGCTCAGGGGAGGGGTAGAGATGCTTCCTTGGGGTTTTATGTACATGTTAAGGTGTGAGCTTCCTCTGCTGGACATTGCAGAATCATTGTATAGGTCACTAAAGGCTGCAGCCGAACCCTGGAGTTTCATTGATCGAGGAGTACTCGGCTGTGGCTGAGATAAAATGGGTTGGGCTGAAAAATAAGACGGATGTGCACCTGAGTGTAAATATGAGTGAGTATGATTCTGATAATCCGCTGAGTAATGGAGGTGGGATCTTCTCGTGTGCTCAGTCATGCTGTCTGGTTCGCCATCACTATATGCCATTCCTATGTCTACGCTTTGGTAACCTGGAGCGCCACCAACAGGATTATCTGGAGAGGCCAAAGGTGGACTGGAACCCAGTGACAGACCAGAGTCGGACTCCAGGTCATCGCCGGAGCGAGTGTGTGCATTTTGTCCATGTACTGTCCACTGCATGTGCCCACGTAGTCCCTGAGTGAGACACGCATTGGTTCTCCTGTGCCCTTGATTGACACCTGACATGTTTGTTTGCTCCCTAAGGGGCACAAAAGATTGCTGTGGGTGAGAGGAGATGGGGAGTATTCTCTGATTGAGTTCAGAGTTTCCATACATTGTTTCTGTGGAGGTGCCTAGACGGTGACAGGTAGGCACCTCTTCGGAGTAAAATCCATTGTAAGCGTCAGCGGTTCTCAGCTCACAAGCAGCAGGGGGCTCCGAGTGGGGCTGAGCCATCCCATACTCTCCCACAGAAGCCATGGGCTCCATGGTTTGGTACTGTGTTGTCTCATAGGAGTTTTCAGTAGGGACTTCGAACTCCTGTAAGAGAAACACCCACTCATGACTGACAGGTTCAAAGATATGTCACACTCACAACAGTGAAATGACTAAAACCAATTAAATGTAAATAAGACCCCATGAGATAATCATTGTCTGTTTTTTTAAAGTTTATCTGGTTTGCTATACAAGAAGGTTTGCCCCCACTTCAACCCACCACCCATAGAATATGAAGCGCTCTTAAAGATGCGATCAGGTTCCACCTGGAAACAGAACGGCTATTGTGCAGTACAGGCGGCCACTAGCAATACACAGCATGCCCCCTTTCACAATCCTCCTATCCTGCAATCACTCAAATAGACCATTGTTGCCCATCTCACCTGGATGTATATTAGTTTTTCAACAAGTGTCACATGAAATCTGTTCAAACAAAGATATTCTGTCATCTATGAATCACATTAGTCCTACTTTCAACTTAAAAGAGAATAACGTCCGTGTGTTACAATGAGAAAAGACGCACACTTGTTCCTGCAGTGAGAGGGTTTTTATTTATTTTCTTAACCCACTGAGTTGCAGTGGGATCCTTATATTGCTTGCTATGCCACTGACTACAACACAGACTCAACAAAATATATTTTCCTTCCTCGGAGCTAAACAGCTGGCAGAGGACTTTTTTCATTGAAGCAGCACTTTCTCCAAATATACCTTTGGTGACTGTGGCCAAAGAGCTCAATTTGAATTCATCTTTTCACAGCACTTGTTTTAAGAACAACTGGCTTTTCCAGATGTTGCTCTGTACATTATAGACACTGAGTTGAGACATTGTGATGAGGTTGCAGGTAATGCTTCCTTCCTGATGACTCTGCAAAGGCCCTGTTCCAAACACTGTATAGTGTAATGCTGCACCACCACTCCTGCAACAGCTAAGCTTGCACCCTCTTCAGAGTCATACGGGAATTTTGTACTCAATAGAAGAGGCGTTCTAGTTTTCACTTTCTTTTTTATTGCTCTACCTTTCACAGCTACTGTAAATCCCTAAACACAGCTGTGGGCTTGACTTCCTCTGACATCTTTGTAGCTATCTGCTTGTAGACACTTAATAGCCCATACTGTTATAAGTAAAAGCATAAGTGTTAAGACTGTTCAGCTATTTTGGTCTTTTCTTGAGTTCAGATATCTCATCAGGTTCTTTTTACTTTAAAAAACCAATTAATAAGAGAAGATAATCAAAGCAAAATAATGTGAGAGTTTCTGTTATATCATGTTCTCATTTTGTTCTCATTTATTTATTTATTTAGTGACTGATTTATTCAAATTAAACCCGAAACTCCATGATAATGTAGCATAAAAAGTTGTGATGATGATAAAGTAAGGTAAAGTAAAATTCAGCATTGTTTTTTGCAGTGCTCCCAGTGTATTTGGTGCTATAGTTACCTGCAGCTCTGTGATGGCCATCAACTCCTGCCAAGCCACATCCATCTCTGTGTCTTGAGGAGCTCCATGAGATCTCACTCCAGGGAAATTAGTTGGCATGGGCACTCCCCCACACAACTTGCCTGAAGTGGCTGCTACCTTTTAGAAAAAGAAGAATTTCTGATTTGTTATGTGGATTTAAAAAAAATTATATTTATATGGACGTATCTATTTTACATGTTGAGGTTTGTGTTTTCATGCCTTGTAGACGGTCCTACCTCACAGGTTCTCCTCAGAGGGAGAACATAGTTGGCTGTGGAACACATTCAGGAGACGCTTTTGTTGCAAAAATTCAACCTGGCAGAGAAAGACAAGAGCATGTCATGAAAAAAATATTACACTGAAAAAGAAGGAAATTCAGAAAAAATCACCAACAACGCATTTACTCCATTGACTCGTGCGTATAGGCGAACCGTTCAGTCACACCACTCCTTCAAACACAAATTCCTGATGAGTCTTTAGCACATTACACATATGTGCTAAACAGATGACTGTTGGGGTGTTGTAAAGGTTCTGTTGGGCTACATAAAAGGTTCAGTTCAGTTGAGATGACTCCTCCCATCAGCTGTCTCAGGGTGCAGCTATGCCTACTGCTGATAAGACAATCTGCGGGAAAACAGCGTGCTCTATAAGAGTAACGGGGGCCTGGTGGCAGCTTTGGAAATGTTGGTGCAGGGCTAACATGTTTCCAGTAATGGTTCTCTCAACTCTTTTAAATAGGATAGACAGCATTGGTCATTTTTTATGTTTGATAGCTGTTTGCTCAGTCATTCAAAACCCAGTTAGGGTTCTGAATGGGACATCACTTCTGTTAGACCACTATAGTCTCTATCTGTTGACTGAGACTCTTTATATAACAATCTTTATCTGTGCTGACCCTGTTAAAAACACAAATACTGAAATTATAGTGGGAATATTCCTTGACATTGTGGTTGATGACTTAAAGCTTTTTTTGTGGGCGAAAATTATGATCATCATCTTATTTCATCCGTGCAGTGGAAAGGTCATTTTTATGAATAAAAATAATTATTTTTGAGCAAGCAGCAATTTTTTCATCAATTAATTTTCATCCCTGACCACTTTTCCTTATAGAAAGTGGTCAGGGAATTTATACTACTAATTAAAATTAAATAATTTAGGTTAAGTTAGGCTGTGTCTGAGGTACCGCAGATCACAGTTTATTTCTTTTAGCCTTCGTAGGATCTGCAATTCCCTGCATTAAATAATTTTACTTAGATAGTCCAAATGTGATATAATCTCATAGTTTTCTTTCTTCATCTGCTGGACTTTTCTTCATTTTCCATTTTTTATTTTAATGAAACATTTAATACAATGTTTCTGACCTTCAAAATCAAACCACATGCATTTAACATGCAAAAAAAAAATGTTTGGAGAGTCTGAGTAAGTCTGTTTGCAATTGCGTAAATGTCCTGCAACATGGAATTAAAAGTATCGTATTCTGCTTTATCCAGTCCTCTGTTGGTGGTGAGTTGCTTAAGGCTCCTTCATGTACAGAAGGAGTTTAAATTCAAGATTAAGAACTAAATGAAAAGCAAAAATATTATCTGAAATGTCAAAAACATAAAATCTAATTTAAAAAAAACCCTTTAGTTTACTCTAAATGTATTCTTCATTCAATACTCTCATAGCATTGTTTTATGTTAGGCTTTTTATAAATCGCAAAAACTATAAAAATAAATAAAGCTTTAAAAAAGCAAAGTCTAAAAAATCAACAAAAGGAAGATATGAATGAACTTACCTGAGCAACATTCTCTGCGTCTTCAGCTGGTGGTGAGTTTAAAAAAATCAGATGTGAAGAACAATCCTGGAATTACAGGCAAGAAAAGTTCTGAGTGGTGCTGTCGCGGTGTTACTCACTTTTAACAGATCACAAGAAGTAAAACACATGAGGCCTCCTGCTCTATCTCTTATTCAACTGTGAGTCTCTCTTTCTGTTCAGCTACACATACAGCCGCCGGCATAAATGGGATGGCTCAGTGCAGACAAACGCAATCTTCCTGTAAAGCACCCACACCACAATTTTTTGCACTCTTGTATCCTTAATAGCACACTTGCACCCCAACCTCCAAATTTCCCTTTTGCCCACATGACAAACCACAAACCAACAGTCTGGCACATAACACGGCAATCATTCTGTCAGTCCACAGTGAAGTAGGTAGATGTTTACAAATATATAGCTAAACAATGTAAGCAATTCTGATTCTAATTGTGTAATGACAATACACATAAAAGGATCCGATTAAACAACTAAATGTGAGAGAAAAACTAGCGTATGATTATCTCTGTCCCGGCCAAACCGTACAAGAACAATGTCCTTTCAAATCCTCCCAAAGGAAAGGTATGAGGAGTGTGATGTGGAGCACCTGGAGTCAGAGCCGGCATTGCAGTGAGGGCCCTGTTAAAGCAGGGGTGGGCTCGAAGGCAGGATTGAGACTTAGTTTAGCAGAGATGGAATGCACACCCTCCAACAGGTAAGAAAGACTACATTGTTCCTCTATCTGGCAGAGCAACCGCCAAGGGAGAGAGAGGAGCAGGGGGAGAATGGAGGGGAGCGTGTCTTACATAGCAAGTGACCATTACAATCCTTAACAAAAAATCCCCTCATTGCCCTGATCTGCAGCGCTGTGAACAGTGAATTCACAAAGGCTGTGTGTTATAGAGAAACTGCCCCATTGTGCAAAACTTTTCACACAATTCCCGATGATAGAGATGCATATTTATCGTGTTGTAGAGTAATTCATATTTATTGTGTTGTAGTGTGTGTACAGCACTGGCAGCCTCACAGTGACAATGATGATTTTGGAACCAATCTGGGCCATATTAAATATTTGGCATCTTTCTTCCTCTGTTGCAGACCCCTTGCCGCGTACATTGTGTACAACACAATGGTTAGATTCGTTCGTTCATCGATGGCAGCGAATCACTTGAAGCTGTTATTTCAGCTTCTGTGTCAGACGCATATGTTAATACTTTGTATAGGATTCAAGTATTTGTTAAAGCAAGCAGAAGTAAACACATGCTTGGAGAACTGCTCGCAGAATTTCTCAGAAATGTGAATCTGAAAACCGATGTCACAGTCATTTCTTTCCTCGCACTGTATTGAATTAACTTGTTAAACAGAAAGCGGGAAAACACACACAGACACACACACACGCACGTCTATCTATCATCGTACTAAACATTTTAAATGAACATTTTACACATCTGCACAAACATTCAGAGAAAAGTTGTAAATGTGATGATAACTAAGTTTGAGTTAATTAATGTAACATTAAATATACACTGATGGGCTACAGTTACACATTTTATTCAGCTGTACATTCACAAGCTTTGGGAACGTGGATGGTTTTGTATGGCCCAGTATAATATCACATCCCACTGAGACATAAATCACAGTGTTTTCTCATTGTTCTAAGATGGAAAAACTAGGTGGCTGACTAAGTCAAGAAAGGTGAATGTCTACCAGGAATCAAAGAAGGGACTTCCCAACCCAAGTTCCTAGCACCCAGCCCCTGACTCAACCACTGCCACAGCATGCCAAAGAGCACCCTGTTATTACTGCAACCACAGTGGTTTTGAATCTGGACACAGTTCCCAGGTCAACGCCCACATTCCCTGTTTGTGTTTGTTTGCTTCAATTAGTCTTTGACATCTCTGCTTTCCAGCTTGCCTGAACCTTTCATGGCTGTCAGAGTTTACTTATTGTGTAGCTCAGTTCTCCAAACAACTGTGCTTAAAAAACAGGCCAGAGGTGCTGGCTGGGAACTGCCCACAGTTGAGTCGCTCAGGCTTCATTTGCTTCATGTGCGTTACGTTTTGTATTGACGCTAATCTGAAATGATTTGTCTGCTGTTCTTTCCGTGGTTGTTAAAATATTCATTAAAATTAAGGAATTGTGGTATTTTTGGTTTTGTTGTAGTATTCAGAAAGCTTTAGCAAACATGAGTGGGAAAAACCGCCTCATGACTGAAAAAAAAAAAAATGGATGTGTGCAATGGGTTGTGGTATCAAAAGGGGAATATTTTTGGAGTCAGCTTCTGGGAAGGGAAAAAAATAGAGAGGGCAGTTTAAGTTTTTTCTTTTTTTATATTGATTATGGAAAAAAAAACTAAAAAGCTAAAAAGTACAAAAGGGGTGACATGTATCAGGTAATGTGTGCAGCCGTTAGTGGGAATATGCAGATCGGTATCTGACTGAAAATGCAATCCATCTCATAGCAGGTTGTTTCACAGGTATCGCTGATACCGACGTGGCAGACAGAATGAAAAAACGTGCGTGAAAGTTGAAAGATTAATAATCGTTTTGGAAATTAACTGGAAGCGCAATGGTCTGTCGCTTGCACAGCATCAGTAGCTCTGTTTGTCACGATGGTCACACATTACCAGACATAAGAAAGAGAAAATGAGGAACCTGAACATGCAGCATCATTCTTCTGAATGTCTCAATAGTGCCTGTGCTTATCTCAAGATGTTCAGATAAAGATAATGTTTTGCAACAACAGTATTGCGTTTCTTGATTATTTATTGAGAGCCCCTTTTATTTTTGTGCAAGCGTGTTTCTCAAAAAAAAAGTTGGCATGCCCTGTGCAGTGTGAACTAACAGCGAATGCAATGAGTTGCAATTTTTGTACACATCTATATTTGACTGAAAACGTTACAAAAACGACATAGTTTCAAGTACTAAACCCGAGAAATGTTACTGCTGAAGAATACAAAGCAACGCTTTTCCAAAAATATCTCGACGGGGCCATGTATACAATGGTGTTGCATCACCGGTTCTCTTCAAGAGATTCTTCAAGCCCTTGGGAACGGAGGGGATGAATCGCTTTTCTATTCTTACTTCATATATGATTCCATTTGCTCAATTGCTTGGAGCCTCCTTTGTGTTATTCTTTGTTTAATAATACAGTAAGTATTTTATGTGCCATGTATGGACAAGCAGGCCGGTTTAGCAACTGTACTCTTTCACTATGGAGCCATGCTTTTGTAATAGTTGCTGAATGTGATTTGGCATCGTCTTGCTGAAATAAACACGACGTACCTGAAAACCGGAGCTGCACTGGCAGTATATGTTTCTCCAAAACCTGCATATATCAATTTGAACTGTGTGCTGATAACAAGCAGACAGAACATGGTGCACATTGCTGTTTCTGGATTATTATTATTATTTTTTGAATGGTAGTATGTTAACTTCCATTTTTGGATGCACAACAAGCTGACTTTACTGGAAATGTTTTTTCAAAAGTCTCCCCAGGCCCATCCAGTGATATCCACTGCAGAATGTCATTTTTAATATTGGCCTTTCTCTGAGTTTTCTGATTCTGTTATATGATCTCTACCATGGTAGAAGATGAGATATACAAATGCTTAAACAAAAGAAATTCTCAAACTGTTGAAGCAAATGCCGACTGAGCCTCCACACAGTGTTGAATCATCTCCAGTTTTCATCTCAAACACTCAGACTCTCTGGGAGCATCTTCTATGTTGCTTACTTATTACCAATCTGTGTGAGTTGTGAGATATTCCACCTGTTTTTAAAAAATAAGCATAAGAGCATTTTTCATTTTTAACTTCTAATATTCGATTCATTATAATGTTTAAATTGGTTGCAATTTTCTTTTTATTTAGGCAGTGCATCACATTCCTTTGGAAACAGGTTATGTATTCTTTTGGCCAATGTGCTCTTGAGAATGAAAGTCAAGTCTGGATGATAATGCACACATATTGGGGGGGGGGGGGGGGCAGGGAAAGGAGGATGTTGGTTGGCGGAAGCTCTGTTTTACATCGATAAAAGGAGCACTTGATTCATAGGAAGGGAACTGCTAACTGCTGTGGTTGCTGGCATGTTGTGGCGAGAGGGAAACAGCCCATACTATTAAAATACTTCACTTTTATATAATGCAATGTTATTATTTTCTAGTTTTAATCTTTTAAGTAAAAAAACACTGCTGATAATTAAAAAAAATAAGGTAAATACTTGATGAAACTCGAAAAAAGCTCCTGAAGAGAGATGATTAGCGATCAGTTTCCTCACATCGTGCTTTTCCGGTGCAGACTTTATTATTTAGGATGTTTTCATGACAGAGTAGTGGTGTATATGTTTAATACCACTTACTTTTTGTTATAATCAATCCAGTTCTTTTTTAGGTAAACTGAATCAGTACCATATGCCATCCAGAAAACTTACAGTCATTATATACAGTCGGTATTTTGTTTCTGTTTATTCATTGTATGTGTTGATTCATCATTCAACTTTCAGACATCAGTCGGCTTTGCCAGTCATCATCACCACTGTGATGCTTTTCAAACACAAAAGAATAAAAATAAGTTAAACTTTGAGGATGAGATGGCATGACAATATCAGGCGATATTTAACCTTTTAGTATGAGCTAGTTCAAGGCAGTATACAGTTTCCTCTCTGGTCAAGGCAATTTTGAAATTGTAGTGGCTAAATTTGTGCAAGCATACTGCAGTGTTGCAACATTTCATAGTTTCCCACAGTCCTCTTGTGAGCACGCATAAGAATAGTTGGTATCTCCTCACAATACACGTTCTGCAGTCAAATAATGGCTGGACATTATTTGCTTCTCAGTGATATTTGAAGCCCAAAAATATCCTACAGTAAGGCCAAACAATGATGTAATTTATGGAGTTAGATAGAGGGAAATCCCCATCAGCCTGTGTTTCCAAATGCTTCCCAGAAGTGGGAACTAAGATAATTGGAGTTGGTTAAATGTAGGAGGATACTGAAAAAAGATGTTGATGAGTACGAGCAAGCTAAAATGGCTTGTAAAACGAGAGATTTACCACTAAGTCCTACAAAAACAGCAACCACCTTTAGTCATTAGGTTTAATTACAGTAAGCTCTGCAGGGATGTGAACTTTAAAATAAACATCCTGACTTACACGTGTTTTTTTAAGAAGCTCATACGAGCTACTAAAGGCATTTACATGTTTGGATTTACGGTTTCAACCACAAATGAATTTTTAAGTTCTATTGTAAGTCTAATGGGGTTAGTAATCTTCATAGTTTTACACAGTAACAGGAGACAGTCCGAAATTACAGTAATAAAGTTAGTTAATGTATTGTTTAGCTTTACGTTTGGGCCATTAAACGGTTCAGACTTTTCCGTCTTAAAGGGCAAATGTGTTATAACTACACGCGAGTCTGAAAGTACTTCTTTATTAACCACATCGCTTTTGAGTTTCAGCTCTTTTGTGGCTGCTTGCTCTGCAGTGAACTGATCTTTGCCCTGCACGCACAACTACGGCACTGCGTCAGCCAATAGGAAAGAGACTCATTTACTGCACGTATTACGTAGCCTAATGCTGCTAGCCCGGTAGCTGGTTTGCTAACAGGAAAGAAGATGGATTCTCCCATACTGGTAATGTTAGCCCATTTATTCATTTCTGACGATGTAAAAGCCACCAGCGTTATCTCATTAGTACTTCACATAAGTATTTACTAGCAAAATGTTTCTCGCGGTTTTGTTTTGTAGAGTCAGGCGAATAATCTCAGTGCTAACTACAGTAAACGGGTTGGCCCTTTTAGCTAAGGAGCTAGCATCTTTAAAGTTAGCTCGTATATGCGTTTGTTGATGATGTGGAACTGTCATGTCTCCTTCACGAGTTGGTGATTAAGAATCTTCTAAATAACATTTAGACTGATTTTGTGACGCCAGTCGATACCCAGTTTATTCAATTTACGTGCACGTCCACCGTCGCCTTTTTGATAGCTCATGTTTATTATTTAACATACGAGTTGCCACATGTTTAAAGAATTAAGGCGAATTCGTTCCCGTGTAGGATAAACAATGCCTAACGTGTGCTGTCTTCACAGGAACCGTCCTTATACACGGTCAAAGCTGTTCTCATTCTGGACAACGATGGAGACCGGCTTTACGCCAAGGTATGAATTTCAGACATCTGTGCCATCATGATACTTCGTTATTATTAACGCCGGTGACATGCCAAAAAGTGATCTTCTGCGAAACAGTGAATACTGGACAAAAATCACTGCTGATATTTAAACGCATGTAAATTAATTATTGGCCTTTAATCTGTCAAACTCTTGTGAATGGTATCAAGTCATTTTGAGACTGAAAGAAAAAAAGTAATTTACCTGTGGGCAAAATGTACCATTTTGACTACAGGCTGTTTACCAAAATAAGCAATGATATTAAACATTAAAAACACTGGAGTCACTGTTTGACACAACAGGTCTCTGGAGCCAGAGCATATGATTGCTCCCCCATACATATGATTGCTCCCCCACCAGTGATATTGGACTACAGTACTGTTAATCTTGCAGTGCCCAATGCCGTGGAAGCATGTATAGAAGCAGTAGTAATGTAACATTTACTTGAGTACTTTAGTTTAGGGTTTAAAGTATTTAAGCATTTCTCTATCATGCTACTGCTCTTAATCTAATATATTTCCGATGCAATTATTAGAATTTCTACCGTTTATTTTTTAAGCTTTGGTTTGTAATAGTTTTGCAGGTTAATTGCATTATCATAGATCAAGCGGGACTGCAATATATAGGTAATTAAAATCAATCGCTGGAACATTAAAGAGATACGTATGAATGTCAATGGATCCATAATTATGATCAAGTGGTACATATATAGTACTGTTAATGATTCTGAAAAGTGCTATTCAACATAATGAGTATGCTTACTTTATGTTTTATAAATATATTTTGATTATACAGTTCATGCAGTATAATCTACTTAATTATGATTATAAGTTTGACTTAATAAGAAGTCTAAATAACTTTTTTCACTTTGCAAAAGGATTATCCAACACAAAGGTATAATTAAAGTCTTGCATAGCACTACTTTATCCATAATAATTATGTTACAGGACACAGGGGTGCACATTAGCCTGAAAGTCACCCAATGTTTTGGGTTTTTTTTGCCAATTTTCTGCACTAATTTTAATTCTGATTAAATATTCTGCGTTTGTGCGGAGGGGCCCACAGGAACTCGAAGAAAAATCATGGAAACACTCTTGCTCTGAAGTTAATTTGCAGTTAATAACCTCTTTAATTGCCACCTAAAAAAAACCCGCCAAAAAAACAAAAACACTGCCTGATTCTGTAAATTCTCACATAGCTACATTAAACACAAAATTCAGTCCATAACAAATGCTGTATTTATTTTCCTGATTAAAAATTATGTGCTAAAACATCTCCCAGTTATTTTAGAAAAGTGTAAACCTTTAAAACATGTATGACTCACTACTCATTTTGGGTTGATTGTTTGCAAGAGAATGACATCCTCTACCACCATCTAATAATAAAAATGAAAACTAGTGAAAATGATGTAACTTTTAGACTAATATCTAAATGTGTCTTAATTTCAAATTTCTGCAGTATTATGATGACACATACCCGACAGTGAAGGAGCAGAAGGCATTTGAGAAGAACATATTCAACAAAACACACAGAACAGACAGTAAGTCGTCTTTACACTGTTAAAAACAGATCTTTGCCTCAACACATACCTAATATCGAGCATGGTTGTTTTTTATGCCTCTTTAGGTGAGATAGCACTACTTGAAGGCCTCACTGTCGTCTACAAGAGCAATATAGACCTTTTCTTTTACGTGATTGGAAGCTCACATGAAAATGAGGTAAGTTTAATTTTAGCTTTTGTAATGAATCCTTTTTAAGTAGGAGTTGAAACTTGCTTATGTTGTGCTGAGGAAAGTGACAGCACATGCCGAATATGGATCCTGCCTCATCATCCAGTCTGTGATAGCCTGAGTAATGGTGTGAATCACGGTACATGAGCAAGTTTTGACTATTATTGTTTTGCACTTGGAACATTATAATTGCACTAAACCACATAAGAAGTTTTCACAAGTAAAGTCCAGAAAATGCCAGGTGAGTCCAGGGAAAACGCTGCCCTTTCTCACACGTGGAAGACAACTGGAAATAAACAGAGTCATTTGGTTCCTCATTATTGAAACATTTCTAAAACTACGCATGGAGAAAATGTTTTAGTTAACTTAAAAGAAAAAAGGGACGGGGGCTTTTGAAAAACACAGAAACTAACTGAAAAAATTGTGTTTAAATTAAACTTTAAAAAGTCAGCTTTCTCTTAAGGGTAGTCACATTTTATTTGTTAACTTATTAATATTGTAATATTAATAAGTTAACAACTTGTTAATATTACAATACAATAATACTCTTTAAATCTTACCCAAAATAATAAATCTTACCCCTGAATAATAACATTATTATTATTATTATTATTATTATTATTTAATCTTTTAATTGTATTTATTTTTATTATTAACCTCCTAAGACCCGAACTCTTCCACTGCATGGATTTTTAATTTCTCTTTGATATTTGGACATATTGGGGACCAATGAATGTAAGATTTACCAGATTTTTGTTTTTTGCCTTATTTTTTTTAAGAAAAATCAGAGCCACATATGAGCATGTTCGTTTAAAATTTTGATAGAACAGTAGCAGTATAACGTCGTCGTAAGTAGATATCAGGACCTTGTAGAGCAAAATTCAGTATTTTGGTCTAAATAACCCAAAATGTGACATCCACATTTGTGGACACCAGGTCCTAGGAGGTTAAACTGATAAACAAACCTGAAGATTTACAAACCAAAAGAACTACATACAATAGACTGGAAACTAACTTAAACTAAATTGAATTGAAAATAAAAATTAGATAAAAAATTAAAACTAATGAAAAGTATAAAAGTTTAATAACTGACACAGGCTTCAGTGTGTAACCTGGTGGGTAAAGATCGTCTGATGACGTGATATTTGCGTTCACTTGTGCGCGTCGCAGGGTAGAAAAGTTGAGGGCTACAGCACACGTGAGGCTGAGCCTTGATTTCCATCTTCAAAAAAATAGTATTTTGTGTCCCTGTTTTTTCTCACACAATATATGCGACTCTGGCAAATATGCCCTAAGTAAACCAATATAAATAAAAAAACAGTTGAACCGTTCGTTAGTAACAAATCAAGTGTTTTATCCTCAATAAAAAGTGGCTTTTATTTGTACACTGTTGTAATTTAAGACCTGCTTATATGCACCGATTCTAATGTGTTCTGTTATTTTCAACAGCTCATGCTTATGGCTGTTCTAAATTGCCTTTTTGATTCGCTCAGTCAGATGTTGAGGTATGTTTTTGCAGCAGTTATTTACAAACATACAAACTTTTTTAAGGCACATTTTTTTCCACTAAAATTAACGTGTATATTTTTAACTGCAGAAAAAATGTTGAGAGGAGAGCTTTGTTGGAGAATATGGAGGGACTCTTCTTGGCTGTGGATGAAATTGTAGATGGAGGGTGAGTAAAACTAACCTGATCATTCTGATTCTCGTCAGTCATCTTTTAGAGTTTTACATCACTTTGTCTGCTGTGCATTTCCTGCAGGGTGATCTTAGAGAGCGACCCACAGCAGGTTGTGCATCGTGTGGCTCTTAGAGTAAGTTGCTCTCCTCTGAAACGTTCAGCCAATTTTGACATCGGTTGTTTCTGCTGCTAAAGTAATGTAATTGTTCTTGTAGGGTGATGATGTGCCTTTGACAGAGCAGACAGTCACCCAGGTGAGAAAAACATTCAAACTCTGATCTTCTTTCTCCCATAAAGTTTTAAGGCTCCATTAGTTTATTGACTGTTAAAACGAATTTCTTCAAAACCTGCAAATGCAAGGTCATTGCACTCATTCTCATCCATGCTCGCATTTTGCATTGTGTCATATGCAGGTCAGGGTACATGACTGCTCATTTGTTCAGTGGTGAGGTGGTAGGTAGCCAGCGGTGGTTCCTGTCTTTCAGCTCTTACACGAGTGTCTGTGTGTGTGAGCTCTTCTTGATTAATGCTGTCATTTAAGAGGCCTGAGACTGGCTACTACCACCCCTCCTTTGGCCATGATTAATAGCTGCGCCCAGTCCCCATGCTTTATGGTTATGATTCGGCTTTCCTTCAGTGGATTAAGATGATTAATGAGGTCTTGCATATTTTCCTTCATTTATATCACTTGCTCATCATTTTTTTCTCTCAGGATTTGAACTTTATTTTAATTGTGGTTACTTTATCTTCCTTGGTCGTGCCACTTGTGTTTTTCTTTTACTTTTATTTGGTACTGTTTCTCCTAAGGGTAGCCGTTCTTTTCTGGGCCGGTAGAGTCAATGTGATCTCTTTGGTTAAGCTTATGTTTTTTCCACAGGTACTTCAGTCTGCCAAAGAACAGATCAAGTGGTCCCTTCTGCGATAAGAGTCATGGCTGCACCAGAATAGCATCGAGCCACTATACAGCCAAGATTTCACAGCACTGATCTGCATATTCCTTTTCCTCTGATTTCCACTCCTTCAGTTAACGCTGTGACAGTACTGACAGCTGGTTCAGTCACACTCCCAGGACTACTTGACAAAGTTTCATTTTCTGTTTTTTTCTTGCACAGGCGTGCATTGTTTAACATACTCAATGTGGGGATAAGATGTGCTGTACATTCCAGTAATGGTTTTGTCCTGTTTTTATTTCTGTTATGGTGTTTATTTTCTTTTGTCTTCATCAAAGAAGCTGGTTGTTTATTAAAATAGTATACAGATGTAAAATGTTAATAAACATCATCATAGCTTGTGACAACATTCCACGTGTCTCCTTACAATAACAGTTGTGTCGTTCAGGACTGCATCCTTCCACCTCCTCCACATTACTGTAAAAACAATCCAGTCAATTTCTGTCCCTTTCATTTACATGGGTGTTGTGATTAAAGTATTATTGTAGTCATTAAGTTCTGTATGAGATCTTCCATCAGCAGATACAGTTAATAAATATCTGACACTGGCATGGGGAAAGCCATGATGTGTCCAAACACTACCTGTTTGTATGGTGTGGCTTTAATATTAGTTAGTACTCTGTTGTTGCACATAGACTAACATTCATAATTCTGTTATTTAGAAATATTCACATCTTCAAGTTTAGCTTGCTTTTAACAGCTTCTGCATTTCAGAGTCGAACATTTTAAGTGTTCTTTGTTCTTCAACGCCTAAATACATAACAGAAGCTCCAGGGCGCCATCTCCTGGCGTTGGCAACAAAGTGCAGAAATACTGTGAACGGGAGGAGACTCATCCATGCAGGTCTGTTGTGGAAGTACTCGGTACTGTGACATGAGAAGTTTTATGGAGAAACCCTTGATTCATTTCTTTACTACTGAGAGCTGCTATGTGCACCGTGAATTGTGTGCTCCCATGTATGTACCCCCCCCCCTTCATATGCTGAGCTTGTGCTCATTTGAATGCAAATGAAGGAAACCCCCCAGAGAGGAATGGGTATGAGTATAGGCACTAGATCATATTGGTACCTGATGCATATTACAAGAAAATGATATATCTGCATTCTTCCAGCGAGGTATTCCCATATGTTCCAATTCTGATCTTTTCAAAGTACTCTTTGTGAGCAGAGATTTGTGTTGGCTGTGCTGAAAACCATGTGCTTATATCCATGTCTAATCCAAAGCAGGCCTTATTAGAGTCTCTTCTCTCCTCATCCTTTAGATGACATAAATTATCCTGAAGCTCTTTGCGTGCTGTGACAGGTCTCAGGTCATCGAGCTACTGTTTGTAGGCTTTTTCACAAGCTGTCATATGTAAGAAGTTTGCCAATGTTTCTGTTCTGGATATCTAAGTCATTTTGCTCAGACATCAAAGTAAGAAACCGACAGAGCAAATGCTCTTGATGTCGAGGTGTCTGTGGCCTGGAGGAGTTTGCTGAAAGGATCACACACATTTGTGGTAATGTTGGAATCCAGAAGGTAAATTAGCGTTCCACCTTTGATTTGCCCCGTGGAAAATTTTATACTTCCTGTGGAAAAAAAAATCTCGTGAGAAGCAATTGTGATATTTGGATTAATTCAATGTTAGAAATAAAAATGTATGTTTCCTTAGCTCAAAAAAAGGAAGGAAAAAACACCTGAAACATCAAAAATACTGTGTTTTAGGCTTCGTGACAGCGGTTGTTAAAAAAACAACAGTGTGCATGTGTTTTTGCCTGGATGGATGCATGTGTGTTGTCTTTACAAAACAGAGTAGTGCAGTCAATGAAAACGGTTATTGGGTGTGAACTGTGGTCCCAGTGTCTTGACTTTGCCCCAGTTTGTTTCAGTCCTTGAATCTGTGGCTCTTTATAGCTGCACAGATCGACTGAATGGAGATCATGATGATGCTACTTGTGATTATCAAGCGTTTTACTGGATAAAAAGCAGTAAGAAATGGAAAGGTAATCATTATAAATGGACTCCATTATTGCACCAGTTTACTGTTATCGCAGCGGTTTGGTGGTATAATGAGGACAGCTGATGTCTCTGTGTGTGGTTTCACTGAAGGAGGAGGAGGGGGTGGGGAGATGAAGGTTAAAGAGGATGAGGTTAGCTGAAGTAGACAGCAGTAAATGTAATTAGATAAAATCCCAGCGAGGGCACAATGCGGAAAAGAGAGGGTTAAACCAGATCCCCACCCAAGGTGCCCGTCCAGACCCTCACTTTTCATCTAGATAGCCCCGCAACACCATCGGCAGCTCAGTGACGCGATTTCATCCACTAATTACAGTTGCACCATCATAAAAACCAGCAAGGTAATTTATATTAATTATATAGGAATGAGTATAACAGTTTGAAACGCCATGGCTTGACATGCTGTACATAACATGCAGTAAAATTGTCAGAGACGTGTGGGCTCAGAGCCTTGTAATTGATCAATGCATACAGTGAAAGAGTGGCTCAGCGTGTGTGTGTGTGTGAGTGACTTTCTGAATTAGAGTCTATAAATTATCATCATCTGTAAGCTTACAGACTCTTTATGTCATAGTCAATAGGCCCAAGCACCCATCCAATGGCTTGTCCTGCTAACCAGAAACAACACAGGGGAAAACAATGACAGCATGTTGGATGCAGTACAGTGAATGTATTAAAGGAAGTGCCATTACACTGTCTGAGCGGAGCAAAGGGCAAGACCAAACGATGTTGGATGACCCACTGTATTAAAATTAACAAGGCCATTTTACCTCTACTGCTTTCACATTTCCACCCAGTATATAAAATTACTAACATAATGATGCTGCTTTAGTGTTTTGAAATAAAATAATATGAAAGGAAATCACTCCCTCGCTGGCTCATTTTTCACACGCCTTCATTTTCAGTGTTTAAAATAATAACAAGAGACCATCGAAAAGCTATAGCATCACAGCAAAGGCAGCGTTTAGAAATAGGTCATCGAAGGCTGCTCGAAGCACGTGTGGCTGCATGTGTGAATGCGTGCATGCAGAGAAGAGGAGGTATGGGCCCGGGCCTGCTCCCTTTGCCTCAGCAGCGTTGTGGCAGCCTGGTGTGGTTTATGACCGCAGTTGCCCTCTCCGGGTCTGTTTATGGATTCCCATAGAACAGAGAATCATAGCCACTTCAAGGAAAGCCAGCCAAAAACAACACCTCCACCACTGCACTCTTGCCTGCTTTAGCCATAAGTCAGCCCACTATTTATGTTTGCCAAGGAAAAAAGAAAAAGAGTTTTCACAGTAATGACATAAGATGACTGTAAATTCTGATGCTAATGTTTAATTTTTTTTTTTGTTGATGTAAAATAAAACTGTCACCACAAATGTGTCTGCTTTATTGGATGCTGTTACAACTGGGTGAAAAAAAATGCGAGGTTTGTTAAGGGAAAGCTTTTTTTTCTTGGGGATGGAATGGCATTGGCTTTGCAGGACCGGTTACTTTATGATACCTGGAAGATTTATTACATGAAAATGTTCAACTTTGATAGGATAATGAAAGTGCACCACCAAGGGCATTGTTAATCGAGGAAATATTCCACCTGATGTGTTTTCCCTCTGTTGTTTTTCCCACAGTTCTCTTGTGCCAGAGCAGTGCATTACTCTTCTACTGAAAGCATGCTTCACAAGAGTGATGGTGAAAATTCTCCGAAAATGCTGCCAGTGGCTGGATGCAGCAGCGATCGCATTGTTTCTTTGTTGCTGCACGACAAAAACTCAAAATCCTCAAGCACGGCTGTTCAAGTTTGTCGAGCGGCTGGGTCAACTCCGCCATCCTGTAAAGGTGCACAGCTGGCTCACATCTGGTAAGAGGATGTGCTCAACTGCCTCCTCCAGACCCTTGCAGGCAGGGTGCACTCTGGAGGACGTGCTTCTGGTGATGCTGTGTCACACCAGTCAGAGGTTACTGGGTTACTGCGGCTATCAAACACTCAGCACTACATTTAGGTCCAAAAATGATGCAAAATTGTGCTAAAGAAGGAACATCAGTCATTTTCACTTGTCAACATCGGACTCCGGCATGCTGGCCGTAACGGTTTATGAGCGTTTCTGCTGGTGTTATTCAGCTCCCACCGCATCCGTCAAAGACTAAACATGCTTACAGTTCATGTTTAGTCTTGTTTTGCATGGAAAAAAGAGGATCCTCTGGATAATCCACTCTCTTGTACTACAGTGTAAGTGTGTGAGTGTGCAGGAGCTGAAGAATGTAAAGAAAAAGCATTTTCTGTGGCATACCTCTAAACCCCCAGCTTGTTCCCTCCTCCCTCTGTCATCTACCCTTTCTCCCCTCCCTTCCCCGTGGATTCCCCAACCACACCACAACACCGTTAACAGAGCGGCCCTGACAGATTTACTGCCATCGTCTTTCCATTGGCCGCCAGCGTGACAGCTGAGATTTAATGCTGCCTTCTTATTGGCCAAGACCTGACAGGTTAATTTATAGGTGCACTGTGATTTGATGCCTCCTGCCTTTGAAGTGAGTTACAGCTCTGTCGCTTATAGGACACAGAAACGGTGTCAGGTTGCAATCGTAAAATCTTATCCCTGAAGGGAGGTGGCACTGGAGTATAATAGTCCTTACATCATAAGAGCAGAGGAGACTTTCTTGTGAGCACAGAAGGAAGAACGGAGAAATGTGTGGTATGGTTAAAAAAAAGACCACTAAATTTCTATTGAAAATGATTTACATAGACCACAAAGCAATATACTTAAAGGGATAGCTCACTCCAAAATGAAACTACATATTTTCCCTTTGCCGTGTGCTGTTTTGTTGTGTCGGCTGGTTCTGGGTGTAGATTTCTCTGCTTTCTCTGGAATATGAATGCGTGAACTAAATACCTCTGTGTTCAAAGTCCAATAAAATACATTTGAGAAAAAAAAAACAGCAGCGGTGATCCAAGAGTCCTGGCAGGGAATAGAAAGAGACAGCATATTTCTCCCATAATGGCATCTCTTCATTGTTAAATTCAGAATCAAATTTACAATCCTTCTCCTCATAAACAAGGTCTTGAATAATCAGGCCCATCTTATCTTAAGACCTCATAATACCACATCAACCCCAGTAGAGCCATTCACTCAGACTCCTGGCTTACTTGTGGTTCCTGGATATTTAAAAGCAGAATGGGAGGATTTTCTGTTATTGTAGCATCTTAACCCTACAGCATAATGCACCTTGAGGCCCCTTTTACTATGATTTATACTTTATTAGTATAATTAAATTGAATTGAATGTAATGGAACTGAATTCCACTGCGTCTCTTTCTGTGCTTAGGCTGCTGCACTCATGAACTGGCCAAAGATAAGCGCAACAAAATAGATGGATGGATGAACTGTGTCTCTTTCTAGAAATATAGATCTAGTTAGTCAAAAAAAACCCATCTTGCTGTGAGCATTTACTTTTCTACCAAAATACACCCATCAACTGTATCGCTCTGCTGACAGAAGGGTGCGACTCGTGGTTAGAGGCTGTGACACCATGACAGGATGTAAACATTAATGGGTGTCCCCCTCAGCTTAGCTGTAATGTTAGAAAGCTGCATGCTACTTTGCGAGTTGCTATTATTTAGGGTTTCTATTGAGTACCTGGATCAGGATTTCTATTTAGACAGTGCTTTGAGCAAGGCGAGTGCCCTCTGGTTGTGTAATATTAAAAACAAAGGCTGCCATCTCTATAACTGGTATGTCCCAAACTGGGCTGCTAACAGGTAAACTGTTCGTTTAGTCTTCCTGCCTCTGATTTGATGTTTTCCTACCTGAATATGCATAAAAACCCAAATATGGAATAAATAAACTTATTTCTCACCTCATTTGTTTAAGTTGTTTTCTTTCTACTCTCATTAGACATCTCTCACATCAAACAATGAGCAAATTTTCAGGTGACTCAGGGGTCAGAAGATCATAACTGATGGAATAAATCACTATATCGCTAAGCTGATCACCAGCAGCAAACTGCCAAAGTCACTTTGGAGTCTGACTACTATATCTGCTCACTGCAGCCCCAGTGTTCGTGCAACACCATCATCTATCTGCAGCCTATCTCTTCATCAGCCTGACAGTCAATCCTGACAAGATCAAGAAGACTGAGAATGTGGCCCTGTAACAGCCTTGACCCACGGAAATCTCTTAAGGGTAAATAGCATGGCCGCCCCTGCTCCGTCTATCAACCTCTAGTGAATTCATGCACCGTTTCCCTTGGAAATCAAATCCCTCTCTTTACTCTCTCACTTCACACTTGAGGATGTCTGCTCAAGTGGAAAATTGTTGGAAAATAAAGAGACTGAGGAAAGCCCTGGTTTTGCCTTGTCAAGTGGGATTGCATAATTTCATAAAAGACCTTCTGTTGAACTCGATAACTTGGGGTTACACAGCATGCCCTCTGACATTGTGCCATGTCAGAGAAAGAAAACAGGCTTTACATCTTTAAAGAGACGTGATCCCTCTGAACTCAGAGTGATGGATTGTTTGAGTGTGTGTTGGACGGGGTTGAGACAAATATACCTGTATAGAGTTAACAACAAGGTCTTTTCTGTAGGATCATGTTATTTGTGTCTGTTCTGTAATATATACACATGTAAAAGGCTTCTTTTATCAAGTCTACAGTTTGGAGTTCATGGAAAAGGTTCGGTTGAAGCTTAGCATCTTGATAACCTCACACTACAGAATCTCCCGTGTGTTTCTGGTCTTTGGAACATAAAGTTAATGGCTTATCAATATCTTTCCTCAGGGCAGTGATCGCCAAGGATCTCTGAAACTGAAATATGTTTTTACAGCAAAGAAAATTGTGATCTTGAGTGAGAGAGACAACAAAGTCTGAGGCTATACCAAAGCACAGCAATGGATTGAGTTGCCAGTGTTCACAATGTCAAAAGATGTCAAAAGATCACCAGAATTGTCATTAGTCATTGTGAGGGAGACGTGGACATTTGTACCAATTTTCATGGCAATCTATCAAAGCAGTTGTTTAGACCTTTCAATCAAATCTGTAAGATTTGAGCATATCTTCAGATACTTTCAGATTCATTTTTATTTATCTTTCTGATTCTTGTTAAAGCATTTGGCCATTTTACATTGTTTCATTTCATGTTATGACCTATATTGCTGCCATATCTGCTCCTCGGCAGAGCTAAACCATTTTAACTGCTTAGAGAGGAATAAGAAAAGGATGCTGTTGTTACTCTGGGAAGGATGAAGCTTTGACTTGAATGATAGACAAAGCTAGTAGTGTTTTTCTCTACGGTCAACAATGACTAGCAACCAAAAGCTTTCACATAATGTAATAGTTACATACCACAGACTCTCTGGTGTGAGAAGATTGAAGGCCTCTCGTGTTAGGCAGGCCACCTGCTGGACCTGCTGCAAGGAGTGAAGGAGAGATGGTAAATCATGAAATCGGAGGGTTTTTTGCCTTTGGAGAAACGAGGCAGGTATTTGGCAAAAAAAGGGAAAAAGGGGGAAAACCCAACTGTAAAAAGACTGAAAGGCATTTCTTCATTTCTTGGCATTGAGCAGCATGCAGGGCGCCCTATATGCTGCTCAGTGTATGAGATCATGTATAAGTTGCTATGAGTCACGTTTCGGCCCAGTTCAATACATCTTAATTGTTGTTGAAATATCAAGTTATTAGTCAATGCTAGCAAGCTTCTTTAGCAAGATGCATCAATAAAATCTATATAATGCAAAGACACACATATTTGCTAATAAAACACTGCAGTTTCCCTCAGCAAACCGTGAGCACAAACTTTTTAAGCAGTCTGCGCTCACACGAGCTGCACTCATTTTCAGATAAACAATATTAAAGGAAAAGGTTGTTTTCCTTTAGACTTCCACACGACTGGAAGTCTTTTTGCAAACAAAGATATCCTGACAGAACAACATTTGACTTTTTCTTTGAAAGCACTTTAGCAGATGACCAACATCAGCAGAACATACTGTAGGACAGTGGTCCCCAACCCCCGGGCCTCGGACCGGTACCGGTCCGTGAGTCGTTTGGTACCGGGCCGCGAGAGTTGAGGCTCAGGTGTGAAATGTATGGTTTTTCAGGGTTTTTATCGGTTTTCAGCGTTATTTTGTTATCGTTTTTATCGTTTACTCGGTTTTCCTGGGTCTTTTCATGTGTGTTATGAATAAATCTTCTTTTTTCGGTACTGGTACTAGTTTTATTTTGTTGTATTTATCCGCGACACCTTAAAGGCCGGTCCGTGAAAATATTGTCGGGTATAAACCGGTCTGTGGCGCAAAAAAGGTTGGAGACTGCTGCTGTAGGATATTTGAATTGATATAATTAATTTATTCTTGTTATATTCTTGTTGAAACCAGCGGACGCTTTGCACTCTTCATCTTTCATTTGATGGTCCTGGCAGTACTGGACGAGCCTGCCAAGTAGGAACTCAGACAAAGTTGTGACATAAGTGGACATTTTTGACTTGACAGGCACAAGTTTTGATTAGAAGCCTTAAAAACACATTTCATGTGTCCCAGTAAGACACCAGGACCACTAAGACGAGGCTGGTAAATGAAACTCATATAACTGCCAGGCAGTTGAACTGTTTTCATTAACCACATCCACTTTCTCTTATTTAATTAATTGCATATTGCAATGAGGGAATTTAGAAAATTCAGCTCTCGACTTCTGACCGTTCCCGGGGTTCATTTTCACGTATGAATATTCATGATTCGGATCTATGATCGCACACATGGGCTGAATACAAACTTTTCCCTCGTTACCCGTCAGACGGGTGAAAGCTTTCGCTCCTCTTCTCCTCTGTGTTGTATTTTGAGTACTGGGAATGATGTGCCGAGGCTAATTAATCTTGTTGAGTTGCACTAATTAAAAAAGAGTTGGCAGCCATCTAAATATGGGACAATATGAAGCATGACATGACTGAACGTTCCCATTAGAGAGATCGTTTTGAGGTGGGCAGACAACCCCTTTTTAACTTTCACAAGTTACTAGACTTTGTTAACGGTGAGAGTCATACACTGGTCCCCTATGGACGCCGCTACACCAACTTTGCGTACGTTTTGGAAGCCATTTTGTCCACCTCGGATTGGCATAAGATGGCTGCCTTTGACTAAAAATGTTCGTTTAATTCAGCAATTCTTTATTTCCGCCCCCGCTGAAGTTCTCATTTTGGTGCAGGATGCCTTTTGGTTATAACATAAACCAAGAATCGGCTGCATAAATAATTGATTCTTGAATAATAGCTCCTGGTATTAGAGAATATTACAATATTTGGTAATCATTAATAAGTAATGCATTCACACTTTCTTTGCTCGTTGTTTGACAAGAACTTTAGATTGATGTCAGACTCCTTCATGTAATATCAAATAATAACTGAGCGAGTGTGATAAGTCAAATTGATGTTTTTACTCTCAAATGCACGAGAAAGGCCGGGTGCACCAACAGAGTCGTGAATTATTGTAATTTAAAGGTCTTTTTTTAGTCGTTCTTTACATTTCTGCCGTGGCCCCGTGCTTCTGCGGGAACGTTTTAGGACGTGTTCACTGAGGCGTCACGGAAAATGGGAGTAACCTGGGCAAAGGGATTGAAATTTTAATGATGAGCAGCAGCGCCGCACGCTGACGGTCATGGTACGCCTCAGACAGCTTAAATATCAGTGCTAATTAACGCAGAGAGGTGGGCTGTCACACGCATGATGGATGTTCGTAGGGGGCAGATCGTTGCTTTCAACCAACCAGCGATTCCTTTATTAATCAAAGCCTGAGATGAAAAGGCTCTCCCACACCTCGGGGAGAAGGAGATAGCAGGAGCTATTGTTAGGAGGCTTTGAGTCATTTGCAGCAAGCCTGTGATGTGTTTGATCAGAGGGCAACCAAACATTTGTAGGAGACGGAGGCGTTCTGCTGCTGAGCACTTGTTTTTCTAAACCTCTGAACCACCTACATGATGACACGAGCCCCGGCGTACACAGTTAGCTGAGATTTACCGGTTGTTTGGGAGATTTCAGTTTGTCAAGCCTATGTTTTTTTTCTGCATCCCTCTGAGGGGAGAGGTGAGCATGTGGAGAACTGGCCATCAGTCTTCAGGAGAGCTCTCCTCCCTGATAGAGTGAGCCAGACTGAGGACGAGGCAGCACTCCCACACTTTACCTCTGGACTGACTCCATGATCAGTCTGTCGTGCAGAGATGATTTCAAACCTAGATGATTTCAGCACTTTGTGCATGAAGATGGAGTGTTATCTCCCCCTCTCTGATCTCCTCCCCATCTACCTCACTTAAGGAGGTCCATTGTTAAGTGCCGGGGGCCTGTGGGTGCTGTAAATCAGTCTGCAGAGGGAGGGGATGTCTCCCATGGGGGAAAGCGCACACTCCCAGCAGCCTTCAGGCTGATCTCATCCTGCCTATCCTAATGCTGTGTAATTAAAGAACTGTTCAATAGCAAAGAAGGTGCTAAAGGCTATGATCTGCACTTCCTATGGTACAACTGATGTAGCAATACCCATGCAGCTCGAATTACAGGGCAGCAGGATGGAAGGAATTCTTTCCCATTCTCTGAAATCTGGCGAAAGCCACAGAGGCGTTTATGTCCATTTGATTGGGTTCTGTTAAACAAATCATCTGTATGAACGACTGTTGTATATTTCACATTTCTTCACTGCAAACTGCAGGTTTTCAAATTTGATTTGCCAACGCTGCTCTGACCAAAAGTGTATTTATGGGAAATTTTACCTCATTTTTACAAGAAGCAGAATTTCCAAGCAGATGATTTACAGAGTTTAACCCCAGATGAGGTTTATGCCACAGCTGCCCTAAACTGAACCAACAATATCGGTAATTACCGAAATCATGCAAAGAAAAACATTTCTGTGATGGTTAATCCACCGGTATGAACGAGCTCTTAAATAATGCTGAAACATAATTATTGTTATCCATGAATTTTCTATTTTTTGGGGCGACCGTGGCTCAGGGGGTTGGGAAGCGTATCTGTAACCGGAAGGTCGCCGGTTCGTTCCCCGGGCTCTCTGTCCTGGTCGTTGTGTCCTTGGGCAAGACACTTTACCCTACCGCCTACTGGTGTTGGCCAGAGGGGCCGATGGCGCGATATGGCAGCCTCGCTTCTGTCAGTCTGCCCCAGGGCAGCTGTGGCTACAACCGTAGCTGCCTCCACCAGTGTGTGAATGTGAGAGTGAATGAATAGTGGCATTGTAAAGCGCTTTGGGTGCCTTGAAAAGCGCTATATAAATCCAATCCATTATTATTTTTTGTTTTACAAAAAAGCTAAAAAACAAAACAAAGTACATTATAAAAAAAAGAAAAATGTGTTCAAGTGTTTGAATTTAATCTTTGATTTATTTATGACTTCTGAGAGAAGTCCAGTGTGCTAATATTTGGGTATAAAAACATGAATTCAGTTTGTTATTCGCTTAGCAAAGAAAAATAACATTTTTAGCTTAGAAATGGTCCTTTGACTTTTTTTATAAAATTTGGTAAAATAATTTAACCGAGGTTTTCTGTTTTTTGCTGACAGATGGCCTGATAAATGTGTTAAACACAGATATGTTTGTATGATATCCACCAGATAAGGTTCACTGAACACGTCCTCCATTGAACATTTACTAAAATAATCCCATAAACTAAAAAACCCAAAAACCAAACACTTACACAGTGCAGGTACCATCAGTTTCTTTGCATTAGGGAGTTCTGTAATGACGCACAGGTTTTACATGCTTATGTGTAAGAAAACGTTTGCTTGTTGATTAAATCGTATGTTTGAGATTTGGTGTTTGACAGCTGCTTTCTTGTTTTTCGCCAGCTTCACACTGAAGTCAGAAGAAGCGACGTTTTTGGTGTAAAGGAGGCAGCATTCTTTGAAACAGCACACCGAGCACTGTGCTGAGGTTTGTTTCCATGTCCATGAACAGGCTGAGAGGAAACTCTCATATGGTCATGGCTGCCACCTGCTGACATAACTGCTGCATTACTCACACAAATGAACGTAGCAGACTTCACAGACTATCCTTCAAACCTGTTATTAAAAAATCGCCCACGAACCTTTGCTGTAAATACATGACCAATATCACCCGTTTAAAAAGAAACAACTTTATTTTTACTTTGGGCCCAAAACTCCATTCACTACAGTGTGAAACTGACTCATGTCACTCCTGGCATAACAAAATATAGGGGATGATAAAATAAAAACATATAAACAAAAAAATATTATTTTCCAAACAAACGAACAAAAGATCCTCCAACAAATACATGCAAATGAAAACAAAATATCCTAACTAATCACAGCTGCTGCACTAAAAGGGCAAGTGTGACATTTTCAAATGTTCGTCCTAAAAGCAAGCAAGAGTCACCGTGGCCTATTGAACTATAATAAAGAATAACAATGATCAGACTAAAGGTTAAAACATCATCAAAACTTTGATTTGCCTTTGGAGTTTAGGTCCCATACATGCTATTTTCTAGCCCTAAAACAATTTATAGATATATATATATTAACTTCATAAACAGTAGACAGTCAGCAATGGGCCCAAACTCTTCTCACATATCTAAAAGTCTGACAGAAACAGATCTACCTGTCTATTATTAAAAAAACCTTTCGTCTAAATAATAGTCATCTACAACTGAACTAACATCTGCAGTCCAGTGACTTCACAATATACAGGCCTGAAGTTTTATATCGCCAGTAATCAACATACAAACGACCCTCAAAGTTCCACAACAAAGTACGACTCGTCATCTTCACTGAAGATGCTCAGTGTTAAATGACATGGAACTGTATTTAGATCACACTCAGCCAGGCGAACACACAATTCAGCAGTGAGCCGATTTATATGATAACCTGGTTGACCTGGGCCATTCGCACAAGTGCTGAAGAAAAAGCTCCCCAGTGCACTCGTGTGAAAAGCCTCGAGCGTTGATCCAGCTGCATTCAAAAAATATTACGAGCATGATTCTGACAATATTTCATAGATATTTAAGTAAGAGTAAACCTAAGGATTTACCAAAATACAATGAAGGAGATAAAAGTCTTAAAGTGAGAACAATCTCTGATCACTGAACAGGAAAAGGCAAGACAGCGGTTTCTAGGAAGGGTAACCACGATGGATTCATACGGCAGGTCATTTTACAGAAGCACGTCAAGAAAAACCTCATTCTTTGCCACACACGGGTCATCCCTACATCCAGTAAACATCAGCTTCAAAAAAACCGGAGCTCCTCGGAAATCTGTCAGCTGTTAGCCAGTGTAGGTCTTACAATTAGGGCCATATGCCTTTAAAACAAGGTAGAACTCTAAATGTGTTTGCCATGGTACAGATACCATCTATCCAATTCAGCTTTAGTGTTTGTTTTGGTTACCAGTAGGGACCTGTAGTTATTTCTGCAGATGTACAGCAGCATGAACAGCAGATTAAAATATTTGGATTAATTTAAGACTTGTGCACAGAAAGAATACGGCACATCAAGTGAAAATGTTTGACTAATTTGACGTTTTTTTTCCTCTCCAACAATCTTTAACATTTAGATCAGCGGCATCAAAAAGGTCATTAAATTTACCTTCACATGTGTTAGCGACCTACAGTATTTCATTGACTAATCACTTCCTCGAGGCAGCACAGAAAGCCTGCTGTGACCTTATAAGCTGTAGCCGCTACATAATTAGTAACAAACGAAACACAAAACAAATAGGACGTTTTAATGCTTCGTGGTTTTCTGTCTGCGCCTGCATTAGCGAACCGTTCGTGTGAATTAACAGGCAGAGTTGGGGTTGACTGCAGGCTGAAAGCATGAAAGGTGCCGACTGTCCGTGCAGTCACAAATTTTGTGTAATCTCCATTTATTGCCGCAATACGATGTCCGTGACTGCAAATGAGTCCGTTCCCCAATCGCCTTCTTCCTGGATTCTAAAGTGACAGTAGGTTAAAAAACCATAAAAATCCACTATGAGCTGGTGAGAGCAAGCTAAAGGTTGGCTGTGGAAAAGTTGGGCTGTTTTCAGGTCACCACTCCAAGGTGTGATGTTACTGAGCTGCAGACTGATGTTGGGTCTCTATGTGGAAGTTGAGGGTCAGACAGTCAGACGGTTGCTCGAAGGATGTAGTGGGCTCCATGAGGCCGGATGGGTAGATGAGTCCTGGGAATACTGGCTTTCCTCTTTGCTCATCCCAACTGTACACAGCCGTCGGTGTCTCAGAAGCCTGTCTGTCCGTGAGAAGTTCTGAAGCAATGCAAACAAACATGTGGGCTTCAGCCAAAGTAGTAATTGAATTAGGGAGGGGTAGTGGGGTAGTACATTTCCAGCACTTTTATTTGGGTGATATCTGTCATTTTTCTGTTGCTCATTTATTGGTGTGCCTCCATAAGAATTCCACTTGGTAAATACTTCACTTGTAAAACAGTTGCTAAAGTGGTTCAAGTAGAGATTTGCACACAGAAACTGATTTAGAATCTAATGCCTTGAAAATCTTACACTGTCGATGACAGGTGCTGCAGAAAATCTCAATTTCCATTAGGGCTGGGCCATATCATACCGTTCACGATAATACTGGTATAATGTTGGGCAACGATAAGAAAATGAAATATCGTGATAGAATATGGGTAAAATGCGCATGCGCAGAACTGGTTTGTTAAAATGCTGCAGCTTCACTGGTGTGGAACTGGTTTGGCTTTCGTCCGTCAGATACACAACAAAGCACTATTTTTGGTAGAGCATGCTAGCGGGCCGTCGTTATTACCGTGTTGTTTGGAAAATACGCCACACTTAAAATCAATCCTTTGATTTTTCTGAAAGTCGACAGAGCCCCTTATAATCCCGTGTGCCTTATGTTTGAATCCTGGTTGTGTTTACTGACCTCGAAATGATTTTATGTGCACAGCGCTGGAAAGTGTTTTAGTACGACTTTGCTAAGCTACGAAGCCGCACCGCTTGATGGATTGTCGAAGCATTACGGCTATCGTAGGCGGAGCCTGGCGGAGTGATACGTACTGCGCTTCAACATAATATTACCGTATTGTGTGTGCATAACTTATTTTTAAGTTTTGTGGATATTATACATGGTTATGCTGAGGATATGTCGTCCAGTCTCCACTGGAAATGCCTTTTGGTTAAACTGTCAGCGAGGAATTTGCTCTGTTACATTTTTACATAAAAAAACAGCTGCTTGTTTAAGTGAAAATACGTTGATTTTTTTTTTTGCACGAATAAAGTTGTGGAGTTGTAAAATATTTTGTCTAGCGTCAATTATATCGTCAGTTATATTGTTATCGCAAATTTTCAAGTGTATATCGTGATAAATATTTTTGGTCATATCGCGCTGCTCTAATTTCCATGCACAACTGATTTTAAATATAAAGAGGAGTCAATGATAGATAAATTAGCAGCATATGGCTAGTTTTTCACTTGCACTGCCCACATTACAGGTTAAGCACCCTAAACATTGTTTGATTGCTTCCTTTAGACCTCCTCCCTTGGTAATTATTGTTTTTCCGGCTTAAAACTAAAATATTTCTAAATTGTTTTTCTGTATTCGTTTTTGTTTCAACACAGCGGGCACAAGCAGTGCCACGTCCACCAATACATCTGCAACCCACTGTTGCTGGAGTGATTGTGACAAGCTGAAAATCTCTTAATGCAGGATCTGTTCAAGTACACGTAAAGTGAAAAAAAAAAGTATGACTAACCTGATGGCAGCGATCGCACTGATAAGGCTTTTCTCCGCTGTGCACCCTCTTGTGCCTGTCCAGGTGGTAACGCTGAATGAACCGCATATCACAAGCATCACACGCAAATGGCTTTTCCCCTGGAAAACAAAACAAAGCCCACACACGGGGAAAATGAATTTAATCATCACTGATTTCACACGCACTTCACAAAAGACATCTAAATCTAAATCTGTGTTAAAGTCTGGAGACACCTCTTTGATGAGAAAAGGGGTGCAAACAAAAACATAAAAGGCAAAAACAGACTTTAGCCAATTTTAATGAGCTTAATAATTGTCATGTCTTTATGCAGTCTTCAGGAATCCAGGATTCTTGAAGGACACATAAAGCTCTTCTTTGGATGTTGGCTGCTTTTTGTTCCGTTCTCTGTCAACATGATCCACACTGCTTCGGTAATGTCGAGGCCAATCCGGGACTGACAGTGTGGCTTTGTGCGTTTTTCTATCCAGGTATGCTTTTACTGCATTGGCTGTCAGTTTGGGATTATTGAAGCCACTACCAATGAGATCATTTTAAGATGGTACTGTAATCGGATGTTACTTCTCTGCTTTCAAAGTTCCATCAATTTTAAGAAGATCTGCAACAGCAGTGACGGAAACGCAGCCCCAAACCATGACAAAGCCTCCACTGTGTGTTAAAGATAGCTGCAGACACTCTGTTGACCTCTGTTTTGACCTACTCTGTACATACTGATGACAATTTGAAACAACAATTTCAACTATGGATTAACTTACTCCATAAGTCCTGTTGCCTCTGATTTTCAGTGTAGTTCTTGTTTGATTTGTCACACCACAGCATTTTCTCTCCATTTGCCCTCCTAAAGAATCTAATCTCGACACCCAGCCTTCCACCAATTTCACTTCTTGTTCAGCAAACAGTTCAGAGAAGGTTCAGATGCATCTGTCGGGTCCTGTGTCAGGTCTTTGCTGGATTTGTCTTCCATTTTCTTCATGAAATGACTTTCAAACACTGTTCATATGCTACAGACAGATTTTTAGGACTACCATCTTTCGTTTTCCACTTTTTCAGTTTCCTCATTTTTTTCAGTAAATAGACTTTTTGGGAAAGACCTGTTTGTTATTACTGGCCTTTTTTAATAGATTCAACTGAAGAAATGGGAACAAATGACATGATTTTAAAGACACTATTTAAATTGGTTCTTTCCTAAGCTGTCTGTTATGTGTAGACATGACAGGGTTTATTCTGGAGCTAGATGCCCTTTTCATGCTTTAATCATTCATACTCAGTCTTATGTGGCTTAACAAAAGAAAAAAAAAACCACTCCTCTGAAAATCAACTATGAGGACTATACTGAAAATGAGTGAAAAGGCATCGATGTCCAAACAAAAACTTGGAAAGACTGGAGAACTACTGCTCCGCCTTCTATAGCCCATTGTAAAAGATTATAACAAAATGTGGCTCCTCAGAAGCAAATTATAAAGAAAATGATGGAAGGATTTTTTGCACATTACTTTAGTATGAGTCTTATAATTGAGTTACAAATTATGACCAATGCAGAACTCAGATCAACACACAAACTGAGAAGAAGAAACGTGGAAAAGACACATTTTACAAACTTGTCAACCAACCTCTGAAAATGCATCAAAACAGGTTAAGGGAGCAAATACTAAACATAAAGGTAGCTGGTGGGTATTTTTAAGCTTATTCTGAGCAGATGGGCTATGAGGAAACATCCTCACAAAGACTTACCTAGTTGACATACAAAAAAACATAAAATAAATTTAAAAAAAGTCCAATTGAAGTAAAGAGCTGAGGGTAAGTTCTCACCTGTGTGTGTAAGAATATGCCTCTTAAGGTGGTAGCTGCTCCGGAAAGCTCCGTAGCAATGATCACAGATGAAGTTCTTCTGGACTTTCAATGAGCTGTCGTCATCCATATCAACTGATGGAACTAAATGCTGTAAACGTGAAGAGAATTAGATGAAATTAACTTAAGAAAAACAGTCTTTTCACTTTCTAATCTCAGTATAATTTGAACCTTTCTTTACCTCCACTTTTACTTTGTTGGCTAAACCGGATTTTTTGTGTTTCTTCTTGGGCTGCATATTCTGGTTTGCCTGCATGCCCTTTCCCTCAATTATCCTTGACGTATGATAATCTCCATCTTTCCGGATGAGCTTTTGAAAGATGAAAAAGGCTTCTGTTAAATGCTGCTTTGCAACCTGTGTACATTTGTCAACCAACGACTTAAATTGGCTTATAAAAGCAAAACTGTGGAATAACATCAGCAGACTTAAAGTGAGTTATTTCTCCATGCAAAATAAAGAAGCATCTCTCACCAGGGGTGGGCAGCTCCCAGTTGATGGATGGCCCATGTGGCTGTGATGTGGCTGTCCATGGTGCACCTGGTGGCTGTGGTGGTTCTGGCTATGCTGCGAGTGGGTTTGGTGGCTTTCAGGACTGGTCCTTTGCCCCTGACCCAAGGGTGACATCATCTTCTTTTGGCCTGGGATGTTGTTGGCTTGCATTAGGGCCATGCTGGACAGCACTGCCTCGCAGCCCAGCAACCCAGCCTGACAATACAAGCAAAATGTCGTTTTGAAAAAGAGGAGATTGCAGGACTCCTCACGCAGCGAGGCATCAGAAGGAAGGAGAGGGGGACTGAACAATGGGAGTAACATGCATACGATAAAACCATGATCGTGATCTTGAGATGAAGAGACTTCCACTGACCCATTTCATATGGTCTCGAACAGAATTGCTGGAATGGTGTGTCATCGCCGTGCTTTGAATGCGTGTGTGTTTGTGGGGACAGAGGGGCTTCACTCGGGATGAGGGGTGACAGATGAGACTACACCCTCCAAAATCATCAGGGGCAAAAGTCTGAAAATAAAGGCATATGCATATATGACTAAAAATCTATGTGCAGCTTTAATATGTGCTGTCGATCAGACAGGAAAGCACCAGTTGCTTGGTACATGGCTGACAGAAAACACAACAATAAAAGGTAAAATGAGAAAAATGATGGAAATGAGGAAAAACATGTTATGCACAATGCATCTGTGTAAATAATACATTAACCAAACAAACCCTTAATAGCCGGTAGTTGAATATAGAAGGGATGCTTCTTTTTAAATGGTTTGCAATGCACTTTAGTCCAAGTGTAATGAAACACACACCTGTATCTACCTCATACAGCTGCAGTAATAAAAAAACATCCTAAATGAAGCTTTGGTTCCCAGCAGGAATTTGTTTGAAAGTCTTTTTCATGCACATGACAGCAAAAATAAATCTGCACTCTTATCAAAGCATGTTCTGTAGCACGAGCCAGAGAAAATTAGAAATCACATTACAAACACGTTAAATCAGTGTGGATTTTTAAATAATTACATTTATCAAAATATGTTTAAATCTGATTAAATCTGTTTGTGAGAAATAATATCAGCTGATGTTTTAAAATTAATTTTAAAATAACAAAATATAAGTATTAGTCTTGAAAACCCTACACACAAATGTGGCTATTAAATCAAATCAAAATCAAATCAAATCACTTTTATTGTCACATCACATGTGCAGGTACACTGGTACAGTACATGTGAGTGAAATTCTTGTGTGCGAGCTTCACAAGCAACAGAGTTGTGCAAAAATACAATAACGTAAAACAAGCAAAATATAAGAATGGCTAAATCTGAGACTAATAAATATATGTACGATATATAATAGTATATGCATTACTGATTACAAAGGATATGAATGACGCTGCTTCTGTCATACATGTAAAGGCCAGAAATACTGTAAAAACCAAGCTACTAGGTGGTCGGTATAGCTCATTGGGTTGAGGGGGGGTATATGTATATGCAGTGGCTTAGGTTCCAGTCTGCTGTCCTGCTCTCTTACCCTCCTTTCTTGTCTGTTCAACCTGCATCTAATACTCATGTATTAGATAATAACATACATACAGCAGTTTCGCAGTCAGGTTAAAAGCTGGTGCTAGAAGCACTTAAATGATGAATGCATACAAACATGCACGATTACTGCATGATCTATTATGTTAATGTAAAGGGGGCTCTTTCGACGACCCAAACCCACCCATACTGAAAACTCCTTAATGCGGACAGAGATTTTTATTTTAATTGATCCAACCACATCTATTATTGGAAAACGCTTTGTTTTGCGATTCATTTGTAAGCTGGTGGGTTTATTCTCTAATCGATCTTACAAAGATCAAACAGTTAGCTGCAGTTAGCTAGCAACGTATCCCAGCTTTTTTTAGGGGGGGGGAGAGAAAGTAAGAGAGGTTTATTTTTCCGCTGGGGTCACGGGACAGACAGCTTTGTGTATTTCCGCGGGGGTCTGTATGAAAGTGTGCCGCACGCTGAGTCCCCGCTGAATGAAACGAAAGCAGAAAGCAGCTAGCCAGCCCGGAGTTGGATTTTGGGACAACTCTTGTGTGAGTGAGCGCCCACCCCACCCCCCGCCCCGGACAGCACAACAACAGGCAGGGCGTGCAGGCTCCGCGCCGACCTCAAAATAACGCCGCCCTCGCGAGCTACAACTGCTCCAAACACACGAGCACCAGGAATAAAACGTGTACAGAGCCGCGAGTGACGCGCCGCATACTCGACCGCTTACCTTTCGCTTTTCACAGTGCTGAAGATTAATATTTCTTGTCGCACTTCCAATTTTTTCTCAGTTTACAAACACTGACAGGAAACACCACCGGAAGTGCTCCCCGGGGAGAGTCCTGATTGGTCGTACGCCAAGACACGTGACCGAAGCGGACTGACCCAGATTTGCGGCCATAACTGTAAGGTGTGCTGCAGAAGTTTTGTTTAAAGGCTTTGTGTCTGGCAGACTTTATAAATATTACATTTTGACTGAGAATACTATTTCTACACAAAGAAAGTTGTTTTTTTTTCTTAAACCTAACCAAATAATTAAATAATTAATCCATTACAAGACCAAAAGCAGGTTCTCAGAGGTGACGATTTGTTTTATTGTTTGTTTTACATTACACTTACAGAAAGACATTGTGATCCTGAACTGCTTTTCTGAGTAAAAAAACAAACAAAAAAAAACCTCAATCACTTTTCTTGGAATCAATTAAAATAAAAAATCAGTAATTAGTTAGGTATAAAATTTCTCTAAAATTTCTGTAACTGTGAGACATCTGCTGCTGCCTATCTTGGCCAGGTCTCCCTTGAAAAAGAGGTTTTTAATCTCAATGGGATCTTCCTGGTTAAATAAAGGTTAATAAATAAAATAAAATGTAAAGGGTAGGCATTCTCCAAAAATGTTTTAAACTCCTTTACAATAAAGAACATGGTCATATAAAGTTTGTAATACCAAGTAACCTTTATTTATTTATTTATTTAACAGCTGTTGGAATCTTGGAAATCAGATATTGAAATTAACACAATTTGACTTGTTTGTTGTTATTTGTAAAATTACAATGACCAGCATTAAACGCACAATCACATTTTCTGAAGGGCAAGGTGTTCACTTATGGGCTTTGTCACAGGTCCTTTCCTAGTCTTTCAATTTCATCAAGGAAGAAGTCCATGTCTTTCTGGGACAGTAGGGGAGAGAATACAGTCGCACGGAAAAAGTTGACCTTGTTTCCCAAAGGCTGGTAGCCGACCATCATAGTGCCTTGCTTCATCATACGTTCCTTGATGACAGGAGCTACCTTTTAGTAAGAAAACAATACACAGAATTAACTGTACGTTTCAGATAATGGGGGTTTCTTTGTTTTTTCAAAAGCACACTACAAAAAATGAAGATGCCACATCTAAGTACATGTCAATATGTGTGCAACGGAAGGAATAAAATATCTCAAATGTGGCGGCTTATTCTTATTCAGCAACAGACAAACTTACTTTTGCCAGTTTCTCCTGGTAATCTTCAGTTCCTTCCTTCCCTCTCAAACTCGGTGGTATGAACCAGAAGCAGACATTCACAAACTCTGGCTGTCCGCAGAGACAAATGCAAGCATGGTAATGAAATTTTGCAGGTAAAAAACTCAGGTATGCTTTATGAAAAATGCATGAAATTACCATGCTCAAAAGCTGGAACCCCTCTCTTTTCTTCATCTGCTCCACCAGATATCTGCAAGAGAATTTAGCAAAAATCCCAAAAAGTAACCATATTTTTTAAAAAAAAAAATCAAATTTCTTATATATTAGACATAATTTATTAGTTAGTGAAAACCAAGAGAAAGACAACTGGTTTTAAGGGGTCTTAACTGGATGTGTAAGGCTGATCTTCTGTTAGAATGAGACAAATCTGACTTCACGACTTTACTTGAAGCTGTGCCACATCCTTTATTTACCTTGCATGAATAAAAGCCTTGTCTACACGTTCTTCTAAGCCCATGGAGCCAACAGCTTTCCACATCAACCACAGCTTCAGACAGTCCACCTTGCGGCTGCACTGCACAGACTTATCGCCAATGTCCAGGTTCACATCGTAGAACTTATCTTGCTGGAAGAGGTATGTGGCATTGGCACTGTGGCACTGCTTCAACAAATTCTGGAACAAAGTCAATGATTGTCAAAAAATGTACAAACCCAAACTTTATGATTATTAATTCTGCAGCCTTTAAATTGTGAAGCCAAACCGTGGTGTCCTTCAGGAGTAAAGCAGAACACTGCAGGCCAGCCACCAGCATCTTGTGGGGATTCCATGCTACTGAATTTGCTCTTGTTATACACAGAAACAAACTCTAATCAACATCACAGCCTTACACTGTATCTCCACTCACGTACAAGCTCGTGTACATTTTAATACCTGTCAACTCCTTTCATCAGATGTCGGTGTTTCTTAGAAAAAAGCACGCTCCCTCCCCAGCAAGCCTGACCAAAAAAAAGGATAAAAGATTCTCACAAGGTTCACAAAACCAAGTCTTGTCCACACACATCAGTCTTCCACAAGTGCACTCACATCTACATGCATCCACAGCTTGTGTTTATCACAAATATCAGCTATGTGATCCAGCGGGTCAAACACACCCTGCACTGTGGTCCCTGATATGCAGCTTACGAGAAATGGCACTGCACCCTAATGGAAAACACACAAAAATACAATTAAAGTCAGGAGATGATGACTAAAAGCTACACGTTAAATTCGATGAAAACTAGCTAAACATCAGCAAATCTACCTGAGATTTGGACAGCTCTATTTTTTCATCCAGATCCTCTGGAATCAGACGACCTCTGCAGCACAAGAGGCAGCGTTTAATTAGATGAAAGGTATTATTTTTACTCGGCACAACTCCAGGTTACAATAGATCAAGGTGTAACAATTATTTCAATACAGAACATTATGATTTACAGCCCCAATCAAAAGTTTAAGATCACTTGAAAAATGGCAACTCTGGTGTGCCTGAAAACAGCCCGTTTCATTTTAGGCGTTGTTTTCAATATTCTGAAATTGCTTTTTGTCTCACTCCCATTTCTTCTTGTTGCATTTTGAAGCTCTACTTGGAACCTTGTTAAAATCCGACCATGCAAAATATGATTTTTTTTTGCCATTTTTCTAGTGTTCTTAAACTTTTTATATATTGAATAATTATTGAGTCTATATAAAAGGTCATATAACATCTGCAAGTTGAGTTTTATGAGCATTCGTTTTGCAATTGTATAAATTAGGGACAGAAGAAAATTCAATTTCTTTTATGCTCAATAACTTCTTCCAGCAGGCAACTGATAACAAGTCATCCAAATCATCCAAGATGGCGGCGCACACGGACGCAGCGGCTTCAGCCTCTCCAATTACGCGTTTTTCTTTCTGCAAAGCAAAACTTACCTACAGTCATCTGGAATTATGCAACATCGGCTATAACAGCCAGATCCCCGTTACCAGCGACTATCAGAGGATCAACAACATCCCCCCGGAGATAGCGAGAACACCGGGCGCTCCGTGGATTGTTATCGGCTCTGCCAAGCAACCCAGGCGGCGGACAGGACGCAAAAGAAAGCGGGGCTGCCGGTCAGGCGTGCTAGCCAGGCTAAAGAAGCAGCCTTTTAAACCACCGCTTCCAAGCATCTTCCTGACCAACGCACGCTCGGTTGTCGACAAAACAGACGAGCTGAACCTACTTCTCCCCGCACAGCCACTCGTCCGCGACTGTTGTGCCTTGGTCGTCACAGAAACGTGGCCACAAGAGGAAAATCCCGACGCCTCGATGCAACTAGCGGGCCGCACAATGCACCGCAGCGACGGAAAGGCTGCAGCAGGTAAAAGCAGAGGTGGAGGTTTGTGCATCTACACACATAACAACTGGTGCACAAACACCAAGATAATCTCCACAGTCTGCTCCCCGGACATAGAGACAATGTCTGTCGTGTGCAGACCCTTTTACTTGCCCAGAGAGCTGCCTGTCGTGCTAATCACAGCAGTCTACATACCAACAAACGCTGATGTTAGCTCGGCCCTTGCCCACCTGCACAACTCGATCTCTGAACAGCAACGGAGATATCCAGAGGGAGTACACATCATCGCAGGGGATTTCAACAAAGTGTGCTTAACCACCGTGCTGCCTGGATTTGTTCAGCATGTGACATGCCCTATGAGAGGCAATAACACACATGTTTACTCAAATATCAACCAGGCCTACAGATCTGTTGCCCTCCCACACCTGAGCGTGTCCGACCACCTCTCTCTGCTTGTTGTCCCCTCATACACACCACTCAGTAAAAGGACAAAGCCCACAATCAGAACCATTAACACCATTTCTGAGGACGCTCTGGCTCAGCTGCAGGACTGTTTTGCCCTCACAGAGTGGAGTGTCTTTGAACACGACGACCTAGAGACTCACACAGCTGCAGTGCTGGGTTACGTCATGTATTGCATTGACACTGTCACCACGGAAAAGCGGGTCCGCGTCTACCCCAACCAAAAACCCTGGATGTCGAGTAAGGTTCAGGCATTGTTAAAGGCGCGCAACTCTGCATACAAATCTGGGGACCAGGACATGTACAGAAGAGCAAAAGCAGACCTTAAAAAAGGCATCAGAGCAGCAAAACTGGACTATTCGAGTAAACTGTCGGATCAGCTCTCAGACAACGACCCCAGAAAGGCATGGGAGGGCCTGAAACACTTCACCAATTACAAAGGCAGTGGGACAAATGCAGATAACATGGACATCTCATTAGCAGAAGAACTAAATGACTTATTTGCCCACTTCCAGAGGACTGTAGACACCCCTACCATGCACACCGCCCTGCCCATAGCCTCTGATCACAGCCCAAACACATTTACCCTCCAAGAACTCCAGGTTCACAGTTTGTTCAGAGCAGGAAATCAGGGGAGAGCTGCTGGCCCTGACAGAATACCTGGGAGAGTGCTCAAAGTCTGCGCTGACCAGCTGGCTCCTGTGTTCACCAGACTATTCAACCTCTCCCTGTTACACTGCCAATAGTCCCAGTCTCCAAGTCCACCATGCTCAGTGGCCTCAATGATTACAGACCCATTGCACTGACACCTGAGTTTGCAAAGTGTTTAGAGAAGCTGGTCCTATAGCTCATTAAGGACTGCCTCCCACCCAGCTTTGACCCCCCACCAGTTTGCCTATAAGGCAAACACGTCCACCGAGGATGTAATTTCCACTGCCCCCCACTCTGTTCTGCATCACCTGGAGAATCCTGTCAGTAAGGATGCTCTTCATTGATTTCGCTCGGCTTTCAATACCATCACCCCAGACAGACATCCGCCTTAGTGAAGAAAGCCCAGCAGCGCCTCCATTTCTTGAGGGTTCTGAGATGGAACAGGCTGCAGACTTGTGTCTTTCTACCGAGCCACAATTGAGAGTGTGCTGGTGCACACTGAAGAGACTCCAGAGGGTCATCAGAACTGCAGAGAAGGTGATTGGCTGTCCACTCCCCTCCCTGGACTCCATTGCCACCTCTAGATGTCTCTCTAGAGGCACGGCAATTATAAAAGACCAACTTTGTCCTAACCACCACCAATTCAACATCCTGTCCTCTGGAAAGTGGTTCAGATCCATCAGGTGCAAAACATACAGACTAAAGAGAAGCTTTACAAGGTTCTTATTATGATGCCCATGTATACACCCCCAACAGTGAATAATGTGACTTATACATTGTGTATATAGTGTTTTTATTCTTCTTCTTTTTTTTTTTTATATTTTTTTCGTTACTTTTACACCTTTGTGGCCTTGCTACCTACTTTCTCTGTGCAAGCGACTGTACAATGACAATAAAAAAGTTCAATTACCTGTCGTCCACTTTCACAAAGATGACGTTGTCCAAACCAATCCCCAGAAATGCAGCGCCTTTCTTTACAGAGTAATGGCTCTGAAAAAACACAGGTATGTCTGTTTCAACAGTGTCGTGAAGTTAGAAATAAACCTGCTGAAGCTTCCATTGCATCAACAAGACAAACAGGCGAACAGCCGCCCTCACCTCTGGAGATGTAAAGATGCTTAGCCGTGGGAGAGCCCACACCCCCTTGCTTTTGACCTCTGGGAAGCGTTGATAGCGTGCGAGGTTCATGGCATACATGTTGGAGGTTGAGCCCCCCGGACAGAAAATCCCATCACCCTCTGTCCAACCAACCAGCTGACGTAGGGCCCTGAGGACCTCGTTCTCCATCAGCACAAAGACTGGGGCTACCTCATAGGTGAAGCTGCAGTTGTCACAGAAAACGTCCGATCGTGTTATTTGCTGGATTAGCTTCGTCTTCTTTTTATCTTTCAGTTTGTAAATCTCTGCAGCGCTGCTCTATGAGTCAGGAAACTTTCCTTGCTTACGAACCAATATATAAAAAACCCACAACATTGTGAAACATGTCATCAGCATTGGTGCCAAGAAGCACCACTCAAACAGTGCAACTAAACATCCTTTTGAAACATTTTGACTTTATATTTTTGCACATGCTTTCTAATAAATTCGGTTTATTAAACACTGATTACTAAAAATATGCAAAATACCTAAAATAACCTCAATGTTGGAGGTTATTCTTTCTGCTTATTCCTATTTCTAGAGTATTTCTACAGATTACTACCAAAGCAGAAACTCTGATCTCCTTTGATCAGTGCCTAACACATTTTATTGTTCAATATTCTTCCATCCCCTCAATATTTCTCTTATTTGTTCCTTCTTACAGATTAGTGTTGAGAGCCTCGGTGAGGAATCTTCCAGCCAAGGAATGATAGTCCATCCCACCGTACTGCTGGTTAAAAAAATGTGGGTGACCTGAAATTAACAAAAGAAAGAGTCCCTTCAAGATCAGACAAGTGCCTGTCTGTTTAGCTCATTTTTCTACTTACTTGTTTTGATGCTGTACTTGGCAACATCTCTTACTCTCTGGAGGAGCTTGTCCCGTGGCTCTCCTGTCTCTCTCACCCCCAAATCCAGGAGCAGAGCCAGCTCCTCGGGCTCTTTCCACTCACAAACCTGCACGAGGAAAGTGTGGTTTATGAAGTTTGTTAGCTACCGCAGACAGGGAAGCTATTTTGTGCTTCACAAGATACCTTCTGTTTGACATCTGTGCCATTGGAGAGCACTTCCTCCATAATAATTTTGAAGGCTTCACTTAAGAAGAACTGGCCTTCAGCATGGTCAATGAGAGGCTCGTTCAGGTCACGGAGACTAGCTTGTTCCATTATCTCTTATGTGCTGTTTAAGAAAACATAAATACTTTTAAATTCAAAAGGTGTGATAAGAAACAGACACATGCAAACTTCATACTACTAACCTGAGAATGGAGATGGGTTTGTGCTGCTCTGAAACCAGACTGCAGAAAATGGCTACAAAGCAAAGGTAAGGTGGCGAGAGAGGGAGGGAGGCAACCTTTGTCCCACACTTCTAGTTAATGTTATCTGAGTTGAGAAAAGACAATGGGGCACACACTTACACACAACTGATTTATGGGATCACAAAAGTTCATTTTTAGAAGGTCAATATGCTTTAGTGAGTCATAAGTCATGTATAGCACTTTAATGGATAAAACTTTTGTGGATTCATGAAATGATTCTCATCAGTTCACAACAAAGAGCATCAGATTAGCTTGTGGGTGAACATTTTTAAAGGCAGTCATTTTACTGTGATGAGTTATGGAGTGTTATCTGCTCTGATATGCATGAGAAGGTGAATGAATCTTAAAAGACACAAGTCAGCCTCTACAGAAACTCTATGAAACATCAATGCAGGAGCAATTCCCAGATTGCACAGACAGAAAACCTTCATATTTTTGCAGAAAAGAACTCCTGGGATTGCTCTGTTCCCAGTTATGGCTTCTTTTCTTCTTCCAGCTGTGATTTTTATTTATTTACCTTTTTAATGAGCAGCAACAGCTAACGTTTAGGAGAAGTTTGCAGCTAGTCAAGGACGAATGTACGGTCATCAGCCACCTCAATAGATACACCCGGTCAACTGTTCGTCAATGCAAATGTCTAATCAGCCAATCAAAAGGCAGCAACATGACATGTTCGAGGTGAACTGTTAAAGTTCAAATTGAACAACAGGAGGACGAAAGATGATTTAAGTGACTTTGAGCATGACATGGATGTTGGTGCTAGACGGGCCGGTCAGAGTATTTCAGAAGCTGCTGCTGTCCTGGGAGTTTCCACCACGACCAGGGTTTACAGAGATTGGTGCAAAATGAGAAAATATCTGGTTCTATGGGTAAAACAGCACTGAGAAAAATGTAACTGATGATGGGGTGACAGCATTACCCCATCATTCTTTTATGGCTGAGGGGTAAAAAAGCAAAAAAAAAAGAAAAAGAAAAAAGGATTTATATAGTCTCTTATGTTTCTGGGACATTCAGTGATGCTTTCGTCTGTGGCTGAACTTGCTGATCTGGTTACTCTGGTGATTAAATTCAAATACCAAAAAACCCCAAAACATTTACACACCAGTTTATCAGCCTTCAACTCGATTTCACACCATTTTCTGTCCAGTCATCTGTGCCCCATTTGCAGTGGCTCAATTCTTAAACACTGGATAAAAGAGTAAAAATAACATATTGTTTATTTTATGGCAGTTGAACGAATAATACAACAATTACAAAGAGTTATTTCAAGTAGTACTAAGGTTCTCCTGCTTCTGTCTTTTGCAGATGTTTTCCACGAAAGAGTTTTGAAAATGTTCTTTTCTCTGCTGCTTCATGTGGACGGCTGAGCTTCATCCATAAGATCAATAATCCCACAATAAAAAGAAAATACCGTTCAAATGAAGTAAGTACAGCTTTCTTTCCATTATCTTCTCAAATTAAAGGTGAATAAAAATACTACAGATACCACAACAGAAAACAGACATAAAAGCAACTCTTGTAAGAGATTTCATGAGGCAAAACTTCTATGACTTTCCTACGATAATTGTTAATGCATCATTTAAAAATGTACAGTATAAAACACAGTAGTGCTAAATGCAGAGTAGTAAACAATAAAATCTTGTTCTTGTTTAAGCCCTGATATTTATGAAAAACATTTCCTTTATACTCCAAGCAAGTAATCAGTCAGTCTTCAACAGGAAGTCGATGCTTTCAGGTGGCAACATCCACTCTCCCTGACTGAGAAGTGAATGCAGTTGAGTGGGTGTGGCTTTTTCCCTCTGTGAGTTACGCCAGTGACGCAGCATGGCAAAGACTCGCTCCACATGGAGATTATGGTCCTCTTCGATTTGCTCCAGTTTTACAGATGAGATTTCCAGAGCTTCTCTGCCAATCGCCCTCCAAGATTTGCCGATGGTACGGGCCACAGACATCAGCTGTTTCTCACTCACCATGCCAGAGCCTGTGGGATGAGGCCGTTAAAGTATGTTTTACAGAGTTTGACAGTGGAATATGTTTCAGTGCCACTCACCATTGTTGCAGATCTTTTTGTTTGGAATGACATCTGGTATCTCAGGTGCTTGTTTTCTTTTTTCTGAGGTTTCTTTTCCTGCTTGGAAGTGACAAAAATCTATTTATAGATCAGAAATAGAAATCTAACTGGAATAAAAGATGGCTGAAAATGAGCAAATTTTAACCTACCCGAGGACCGTGTGTTGACTTTCAGTTTGTTAATAAAGTCAAGGCTTGGGAAGGTTTCTTGCAAGGCGTTATCCTTGAAAAGCTCCAGTAGCTCTTTTGCTGCTTCGGTACCTCTCTGTATGACGTGATCCAAAAGCTCTGTCACTTTTTCACTGGGAACGCGGCAAGATTTCACGTGCTGGTAGGCGTGAAGAGGCAGCAGACGGCGAGCATCTGCATGCTGGAGTACAAAGTCGGGATCGGCACTCAGGATTTCTATAAGCTTTGGCTTCTGACTTCTGAGTAGCTGGATTTCCTCTCCTGGTTCCTCAGCCATGACTGATTTAAATCAACTCCTGGCAAAACAAGTTGATGAAGAACTCTTTTAATAAAAGTATAAATGACATCTCCAACGAACTCAACCAAAAACCCTTTGACTAAATTAAACTTTCAAAAAAGTAAACAGCTCCAATATCATCCATTCTCCAACATTTCTAGTGGTAATAATTGTAGCTGTGACGCTGTTCTGCTAAATGTGTATTGGGACCAGAGTCAGGGTCCCTCTGCTGGTCAAATAGGCAATGACAGCATGTCTACATTACCACAAGCATTCATTGCCTTCTCATTATTTTAAAAACAAAAACAAAGAGTTTTCAAGTTGCTGCATGACCGATAACATGTGCATCAATGCTTATATATCTGTTCTAAGCCAATACTAGCCAATTACATTGCTCACTTGATATATATCTATCAGGCTCTAATGTAACACCTAATTGTCCTGCACATGTCTGCATAAACACATTCCTGGCTGCCTTTTAATTTACGTGGCGATGGAAAAATGTGATATTCTCACATTTATTTTAATGACTCATTCAAGTCTCTCCAATAATCCAGTGGATTGTACAATGGGAAATATTCAAGACTGTTTAACATATCTAATGAATACATGTTTCAATTTTGCAGCTACTTTTTTTAGTATATAAAACTGTAACATTTAACATAATTCAACATGTAATATGTAACATAATATGTTACAACGTGTTGAAAACCACAATCTCTGATGACAACCTCTGACAAAATAAACTCACCGGCCACTTCACTGGGTATACTTGTGTGACTGATCCTTAACTCAATGTATTTAGGTTTGTAGATACAGTCAAATTCAACCTCAGAATAGGGAAGAAAGTTTGGGATTTTCCCACAAATCCATGTTACATTCCTCTAAAAGTCGAGGGGATGCAGGGAAGTAACAAAAAGTATCAAGGTTGGGGCAAAAAAGAGACAAGGAGGCAAAAATATAGATGAAATAAAGTTTTTTTTAAACTACAATAACTATACTAAAGAAGACAGACAAGTCACTGTAAGCATCAAAAGATTTGATGCATAAGAGCACATCAAAAAGGTTAAATGGTTAAAAATGCCCTCTGCTCCACAGAGCAGGCATCAGCAGTTAAGCCGTACACGACTCAACTAACTGCAGAGGCTCTCCAGGACAGAGTTCACCTGATCCCTGATCTTAAGTACTCAAAGCCTAATTGTTGAATAGAAAGGACAGCAGAGAAAGGGCAGCATCTACGGCTGGAAAGAGAGCAAGTCATGCCCAGCCATGGCCCTAACAAGCCATCTTTAGAATTTACAGAGAAAGTATCAAGTGAGTGGCAGTTCTCAGAGATTAAAATAGCTGTGAGGAAGGCAACAGTAGCTCAAATAACCACTCATTACAAACACCATTTGCATCGGGTCATTGAAATGAGATAATAGAAGACTATTCTTCTATCTATACTAAGATCTGATGATCAGGCAATGATCTGTCTCAATTTCTGCTGCGACATTTGGATGGTAGGTTGAGAATTTGGCAAAAAGACAATAAATTATGAATTTAGGCACCTTGTAGTGGTGTAATGGTGTGCGGGATACTTTTGCGGTACACTTTGGGCCCCAACTGAGCACCATTTAAACAGGAGAGCCTACCTATACAAATCATCTCAAACTGGTTAGTTGATCATGTCAATGAGTTCACGGTACTCAAGCGGCTGCCACAGTCACCAGATCTCAATCAAATAGATCACCTTTGGCACGTGGCAGAATCGGAGAGATGCATCATGGATACGCAGCCAATTAAGTCTGCGGCAACTGTGTGACGCCATCACGTCATTATGGACCAAAATCTCTGAGGAATGTTTCAGCACCTTCTTGAATCAATGATACGAGGGGATCCCACCCACTGCTAATGAAGTGACTGGTGAGTGGATTTCACACTGAGATACACGGGAGTTGAATAGTGCTCATGTAATCTGTAGCTTCGGACATGAAGAAAACTAAGTGGCATTAATATTGTTTATTCAGTTCAAGCATAGAGCAGTAACTGTAACATTGTTCAAATAAGCGTTAATACTGATGGACACTGATCAGAAATCACAGCATGTGCACACTGATCAACTTTTTTTTCTTTGCCTACGTCACACGACCACGTGCTTACAGAGTTTATTACTTTTAGTGCACGAAGGACGCAAAGCCTTTGTTCCACATCCACCACTTCAATCCTAAACCCCTTTAATCTCTGCACTTCCTGGGTTTGTGGCGTCTGTTGTCAATCACTTCCAGATGCGCTTTACAGACTCGCTTTCATGCCCCAAACAGGCTACAGGCGGAACGTGTTTGTGCGTTTCTCTTACCATTTAATGCAACAGCCCCAATAACAAAAATGATAAACAAACACAGGAGACGGGTCACAAGTTCACCATCGCTTCTTTTCTCCCGCTGCTTTTCTCCCGCTGCTTTTCCTTCCTTATTTTATCCGGTATTTGCAGTCAAATCATTTCCGGTTATTCCTTTCACTAGCATTTTATTTCTGTTTGCTTCCATCCAGCGGGTGGATGATTCAACTGCAGGAAACCTCCCCAGCTCTGAGCATTTAGCGCCATCTGGTGGAGATGCTTACACATTGCACTGCAGTGACAGAAGTGTTCTATAATCTTAAATTATACTTAATTTAAAAAAAGTATATAAGACTTTATTATGAAACAGAGACATTTCAATAAATACAAAAAGAAGTGACTAATATAATTATATGGGAGGCATAAAAAAAGAAATACCTCAGGTTATTAAGGAGAATAAGGCAAAATTTGCACAAAAAACTCTGCAGCTTTAAAAGCTCTAGATTTTCTATAATATAAAGAATAATGGCTATAAAAACACGCAGTGTGTGCAATATACACAGCCACTGCGTATGCACAATGCAAATATCCAAAGTGGATATAAATAATGCAGCTAATGATAATTTCTTTAGTACAAAAATGAAAAGCAGCAGGGAGGACAAAATATGTATGTTTAGTTTATTTAGTTTCTTTAAAATTAGCTCAAATTCTGTGGCCAGAAAAACAAAATCCACTCACTGCTGCTCTAATTCATCAACGCAGCTAAACTGTAAACTAAACAGCTTCTCCACCTGGGCGCCTCCTCAGAGCAAGAATCTCGAACTCTCACGTCGACACGGAGAAATGTGTTGCTGGTAATATTGTGAAAATGGAGCGCTGTAAACATGGGAATAAATATTTGATTGTTTTTGGTTGAGCAGAGTCGGCTTGTTGCGTGCATACCAAATAGGACGCGTGCCTGTGTGTGTTTATTGGATGTGCACACTTGCCAGGTATCATGAATGATGATCTACATTACAGTACATCCAAGTTTAATGTATCAAAAGGCACCTGACTGTTATAGGACAACAATTATCAGGAATCACCAGTCACACATCTGCTCAGCCTGTTTACAAAGCTCCAGCTCTGGGAAATGACAAATCAATATCTTATTCCTGGACAGATATTTGCTTTGTGTGAGTGGAAAAGCCTCTCGAGCCCATCTCATCCATACACAGTATACACTCTGAGTCACTGTGTGTATTGGTTGTCTGAATAAAACCAGCTTTTGCTTCGCCTACAGTGAGTGGAAGAGTAGATCAGATCACTTATTCCTTATTTATTCTTACCACTCAGGTGCGGCTTCTGTATTAGAGAGAAATTCATCTACCTTTATGTACTACTAATGACTTTATTATGTTATAAATTTGAATTATATTCAATCTTGAGCTTCAGCGTAGCAAAGCTAAAAGGCAGCGATCTGCTGATCTAAGAGAATACATACACCGACACTCAGGGAGCTTTCAACTTGAAATGCTGCACAATGTGCCTGCAAAGTGTGCAGTTATTCATTTTGCATCACATTACTGCAGCACAAGTGGAGCATACTCTGTATGAAAATGACAATGAACTTAGTTTGCCGCTGATCAAGCACGATCCCACTCACACCCTGGTTCTTTTCAGGCCCCATCGCGCTCTCTGTCAAGTGGCAAACTCCACTTGTATGTGCATGCTAGTGGTGGATGGTATAATAGCTCCAACTCTCCACATTGCTGATGGAGAATAATGCAGTTTCTGTATGAGTGGCTCTGGCTCTATTCTACAGACCTCTGCACCTGGAAAATTGGGATTTTTGTAGATGAGTGTGTGTATGCGCGCATGTGTGTTTATTTATGCATGTATACAATTGAAGAGGGAGCCAGCGCAGCAGCTTATCCTCTCCGTGCCTTAACAGAGAAATTTAAATTTACATGTAAAGTAAGTGACGAGGGAAATCAATCTTACTGACAGACTTTAGCGCTCCGAGCCACGAGGGACAAAACGGAGTTGGGTCTGCGTTTGTGTGGATCAAACACTGCTTTGTACACTTGCTGACAGTACACAAGCTTTATGTTTAGACACTAAGATGCACACAAAGCTCCTTCACAGATAAAGTTGTTGATAAAAGAAATGGCGCTCTTTGGTTATAACTCAGATATGAGCCTGCAATTTTAAGGATTCTGCACCAAATTGCTGTTCACTAGTATGACTGCATGTGATGAAGTAGGTTCACTGTTTTTAATTCCCCTTGTATAATCCACTGTTTCTATATTTTTTGCAGCCGACTGTAGTATTAACAGACCTCTCTGCATTGAATCATATCTGTTATTAACCTCTGTCTCTCTTCCACAGCATGTCTTTTATCCTGTCTTCCTTCTACCAATCACAGCAGATGGCCCCGCCCCTCCCTGAGCCTGGTTCTGCTGGAGGTTTCTTCCTGTTAAAAGGGAGTTTTTCCTTCCCACTGTCGCCAAAGTGCTGCTCATAGGGGGTCATATGATTGTTGGGTTTTTCTCTGTATCTATGAAGCGCCTTGAGGCGACTTTTGTTGTGATTTGGCGCTATATAAATAAAATTGAATTGAATTGAATTGAATTGAATAGTACAGATGGACCTCTGCACAGGGAGGTCCCCATCCCTTCCCACTGACACACACATACACACCCCGCTCCCAGGATGGGGGTGGAGGGGGTAGAGAGGGTGGAGGGATGGACATATATTTGAGTGGCTCTGACATGTCTGTTTGTTTAACGTGCATTATATATGAAAGACCAGAGTGAGGGAGGAAAGACCAGGGCAGCAGGGCAGCCAAACAGAGCAAACACGCAATACAAGAGATAGAAAGTGAAAGAGGGGCAGCGCAAAGCTGCTGTTTACAGCTGGGTACACAAACTGTAGGTGGAAAGCTTCAGTTTTCAGCACAAAGACACTAGATTTAGTATCACAGGCTCAACTCAGACTGTTAGGTAACCCTATCTGAGATGTTATCATGTCTACTTTTAGAGGGAAGAAGGGTTTAATGCTGGATAACAGCAGGATGACCATCCATTACCATTCATCATGTCATATATATTCTCTCAGATCAAATATATATGAAGCTGTTGTTCATTATGGGAGGAAGACCGTTTGCAGAGGACTTATAGATTGAGCCTGTAATGTAATTGACAGATCCATTACGGCTGATAGAAGTGTAAATAATTTACCTGTGTGTGTTCGTGTGTGTGTTCTCCTCAGCACCCCTATTTAGAGTTACTGAAAAACAGCAAACACAAAGGCATTTTCCCTCCTTTAAGTATAACGAAGGGAGAAGACAGTGAGTCTGACAGACACAGCAGACACATTTTCAGACAGCATTAAAGCCACGAAGGAGCTCCTGGAGGAAATGGATGTGTATGTGTTTCTGAATGTGTGTGTGTGTGTGTTTGTGATGTAGCAGGAGGCTGAGAAAGAGTTTTTGAAGGAGGTCAAAGGGGAGCTTAAATAAAGGAGGAGGACAGAGTTGAAGAGTTCAAAGGAGCAAAAAATAGTCACTGCGCTGAAAAAGAAAAAAAGAAAGAAAGAAAAAGCTCTTATCGCATGAGATCATCCAGCTAAAGTCACCCGGAGAGGCAGGTGTCGGCTGATGTCAGCGTTTAATATTTGCTGTAGTTCAGTGAAGTCAGCGACTTGTCGAGACCTTGTTTGCAGGATTCATTAAGCGAAGTCTGCGGATAAGGTAATCTGCTTCATTACAGTAAAGACAAAGGCACAAAGTGAACGAGGAGAGGGAACATTTTGCTTTGTTGTGGCTCTACTGCAGTGTGAGCCGACCTCTAGAGGGAGCTCTTATCATTCTAAAGTATCAAAACGCTTTTAGCCGGGTGATGCACTCAGCTCATAATTTAAGCATAGCTTTTGTGTGATTTGAGCCATAAAGCTCAGGCTTCCCTCAATCCCTAAGACTCTTTGTTTTGGGCCATGAGACGACACAAAGTCCCTCTGGCAAAAGAGGGCGAGCCAGGTTTCTGGAGCTCCCAAAAGATATGAGAAACCCACATCCTGCTGGCTTTGGAGTTTGGTCTGTCCTAAACTCAGTGACCAGTGTAAGAATCGGAGAGACTGTGAGAAGACTTGATGCCTGACTTTTTTAACCGTCATTGACTGGAACACTGAGTAAACATTGAATGCTGGGACTAAACACTGAAGTATTTTAGGCTTGCTGTGTACCCTGGCAAGTATACACTCGTTTTAATGAGATATTTGAGGCAAAAGAAAAACATATGGCTCATCCCTTTGATTCCTTAGTAAGTTCACTGCTAATTACGCCACATAAATCTGTATTACATGTTGTTAATGTGTGAGAATGAGGTTCCAGGGTTTTACATAATCACCATATTTGGAAAATAATTGCTACCTGTCTGTACCCTTATGTTTAAAGTCTGATGATATTAGAATCATGATAAACTTTGATGCTATTTCTGCTGATTGCTTTGAAAGTGTGAACATAAATGTGTGTGTGTGTGTGTTTTTCTTGAGCCAAACTTGCCTGCATGCTGTTTAGTTTCTCTATGATTAATGATATAATACAGAAAACTAAAACTAATAAGATTCTGTTTTTGCAGTTACACACTAGTTACTGCAGGCAGGCACACACACACCCCTCCATTTCTCCATTTTCATATACATATTTATTGAACTATTGATGTTTTTCAGGCTCCAGTGAAAACACTGAAAGAAGTATTCGTTTTATTTGTGAATGAAGCACAGATAAAAAGCATTTGGAGGCAAAAGAAAAAGGAAATCCGTACAGTACAAAGGGCTTGTTATTGAACTGTTTTCCCCTTGTTCCATCGAGTGAAGACCGATAGTTTTGAAGGCTTAAATGATCCTCTGTGCTCATCATCAGCTGAAAGAATCTTTGGAACTTCACTGATCTGATCAATACTGGCGCTGATTGAGACAGAATTAAATTCAACGCTGGTGCTTTCATTAGGAAAATGATATGACTGAGCCAAATGGCTTTCATTCTTTTCAGTCAGCCTCCAACCATCAGTGCTGCTTCTATATGCACTTTCAAATAACAGCGTAAGTGTTGGGAAAACAGCAAAATCAATGACCGGGTAAAAACCCTACACTGGATATAATGTTTCCCTCTTATGTTTTTCCCCACATCACCCTGAGCTACGTCGGCTAATTAAACTCCAGGAAACAGAACACAAACTAATGACTTGAGTGATTTGCCCGTGTGTTTGTGTGTTTGTGCAGAGCTGTGAGGTGGCGTCTATGTCTCTGTGATTTTAAGTGCCTGTGACAGCCGTCACTCTCTCCTGCTGTGTTTCCACTCCACACTGGTGTGAATATGTGTATTTGCGCCTGCGTGTGTGTGTAATCATTTTTTGGTAGATATGCCAGTGATTCATACATGTGTGTTGCATCACACCCAGCATCCGCAGAGGGAGGAAGTATCTTAACTGATTCAACTGCAAAACATCTCGACTTCAGAACCTTTAACAGGATGAAGAATTAAAACATAAAAGAGGTGTGACATATAACTACTCAAATATGCTTCTAGGCTGCTTAGGCTGCTGCCCCCGCGACCCGGCCCCGGATAAAGCGGAAGAAGATGGATGGATGGAATATGCGTCTATGTTTACTTCCCTGCAACAACTGACAACTTACTGACCAAGTAATTATTTGCTAGAATTTTGTGATGAGTTCAAATACTTTATGAGAAATTATAGGAGAAGCATAAACTCTTGAGGTAAATCATAAAGTTGATCTTGGATTTGGAGGTCTTGCATTAGGCATAATTGCATAGGACAGTTAAATGTCACAGGGGAAGAAACACAACATGGGAACAACATGCCAAACATGTCTCTTCTGCTAGGATCTGTAAGCAAATGTTGCTGTTATGTTATATGCACCACAACTCCCAATGGCACCCATTACAACCTAGTGTTAAGAAAGCTAATGAATATATGAATGACTTAATTCAAAATGAGAAAATTAAGTGATGATTCTCCCCTAGTATAAAAGATGGACCTACCAACATGACGTCATCTACTTGTTAGTGAAATTAAGATATGAAATCACAGACATTTTTCACCAAGTCTTCTTGATCCGCTAACTCTTTTCCCCTTGAATGCCTAATAGGCGTAACCCTCGTTTTCCTTTAATAAACTGAGTGATTTCTGTCATATTTCAGTCCTGCTTCGAGAACAAAATGAGATGAGAGATGATGAGAGAGCCTTTATTTGTCAGTTGCAGGTCTTTTGCCCACAACTGAGATGACAGACCTTGCAGACCGTACATACAATACAGACATCACATTGGGGAGACAGGTCAGGCTAGGTAGCGAGGAAAAAAACATTGAAATGTGTAACACAGAAGGATAATACAAGAATGCACAGATATCAACACACCATAACACAATAAACACAGACAGCAACATGGGAAAGAGTTCCAGTATGTACATCTGATCTGGGACCAGTGCAATCTTCGACTGCGCCTCCAGCTGACCCGATGTCCACATCATGGGGGAGGTAAGCGTTGGAGGTGGCGTTGGATAGGGAGGGTGATGCATCAGTGAGTGCTTATCAGTATCAGTATATGTATGTGTGCATGTCCATAGTTCAGAACTATGGACAGTCAAAATGACTGTGCATCAGGTAACAGTGAGGGTAATCTCTGCATATACAGCTTACCCAGAACCTAACCAGTCCCGTCTTCTGACATCTACTGAGGTGTCAAAACTCAACATTAAGGGTGCAGGGGAGGTTGTCAAATGTCGTCTTTATCGGGTTAAAACTGGATATGAGGTGGAGCTGACTGTGAAACCGGACTCTCACTAATTAATTACTTATCAATTACCACTCATTAGCCAATGAGCATTTCAAGGATAATCCTTCTGTCTGAGTAGAAGACTCATAATTTATAAAATTGACTTAATGTTCGATTCAATATGACCTGAAGCTAGTGATCGAGCCCATAAAGTCATCAGCGCAGTGTTTACTGAGGTCACAGAGCAGGCCCCGCCCCTCCCAGTGGCCATTAAACAGAATGCAGGATTAAGGCGTGCACATCCTGAAGCTGCATCCATCTTTTACACTGTTTTTGTTCTCCATATGTTCACTCAAGATTCATTCCACATTGCGAATTCATGCAAGTCAGACAGACTGTCTATTTTCTTGCCTCACTGCTGAATCTCAGCCCACCTCGTTTTCCTGCTTCCACCATTTTTCTGCTTAAAAATTCTAGAAACTGAAACTCTCCATACGAGCTGTGGTCATAAAACATAGATGCACAGACTCGCTGCAATTATTCAATGTAAACAGATTTTAAGATGTTTCATTGAGCACATTTACTCTGTGCTGCATTACAGGTTCTACATGTGGTTCCTATGTGTGCTACTGGCTGCACCCACATCCTCACAAACCTCTGTCTTACTGAAAAACTGAAGCTATACCCCTTCTGTCCCCATAGATTTCTATCCTATAACCAGACAATCACTTAGTGTCTGGCTGTGGCCTGCAACCCACACACTGCACTATTCCTCACTCGGCCACATAAATGGTATATTATGCAATGGGTGGCCTACCTCAGGTCATTAAGATGCCCTCAGTCAGCAAAACTGGCACATCTGAGTGTGCTGATCAGCCTGGCCCTGTGGTTGGTGGAGGAATGATAACTGCACGCTAATTAAAAAGCCATTCATTGGAGTGAAAGGCCAATTAAAGGCCTAATATTTGATAAGACTCTCAGCTCACTCAGCAGCAAGCCCACCTGGGAAGTATTTATTAAATGTTAATGGAGACTGTAATTAATATCCAGGGTGGATTAACGCGCAACTGAATATCGTTCACACAGAGGACGGGAGAGGGGGTGACGAGTTCGAGAGAAAGAGAACAAGTACGAATGAGAGAACGATATGTAACCTAATATTCTGCATTTGTAAAAAAAAAAAGATCTCTCATGCAGATGTGCCATTAATCGGGAGCATTCCCACCATGAAGCATAAAGTTTTTTTTTTAAAACAGATACAGAAAAAAAGTCACAGAAATATTAAATTCCTTGTTGCAGCTCTCGTTTTCCATTTTCTAAATATAGAAGCCAGTTAGAGCCTGATAACTGGGTACTTGTGCCTCTGTATATTTCTATTCATGCTAATGGGCCATCTGACTACAAAGGCTGTGTATGTGTGTGTGTGTGAGTGATCGTGTTTACTTCTGAATTCAGTTAATTGTGATTACTTGTTTAATTTCCTGTTTTATTTTGAAATTCTGATTTCATTGTTGAGATCATGAATCTGGTCCATCCAGGGCATCACTGAACTCCTGGAGAGTCTGCTGTGCAACCTGGTTTCAACTTCACCCGCCTGAACTGCTTGCATTGTTGTTCACCAGTATCATCCCACACCCACTACACCAGGGTAGGTAGTCTGATAATGGGTTCAAAGATTTCATCTTGAACCCATTATCAGCACAATATACATATATATATATATATATATATATATATATATATACACACACACACACACACACGTGTATATATATATATATACACACGTATATATATACGTATATATATATATACACGTATATATATATATATATATACACACACATACATATATATATATATATATATATATATATATATATATATATATATATATATATATATATATATACACATACACGTATATATATATATATATATATATATATATATATATATACATACACGTATATATATATATATATATATATATATATACACGTATATATATATATATATATACATATATATACGTATATATATATATATATATATACAGTGGGGCAAAAAAGTATTTAGTCAGCCACCGATTGTGCAAGTTCCCCCACTTAAAATGATGACAGAGGTCAGTAATTTGCACCAGAGGTACACTTCAACTGTGAGAGACAGAATGTGAAAAAAAAATCCATGAATTCACATGGTAGGATTTGTAAAGAATTTATTCGTAAATCAGGGTGGAAAATAAGTATTTGGTCAATAACAAAAATACAACTCAATACTTTGTAACATAACCTTTGTTGGCAATAACAGAGGTCAAACGTTTACTATAGGTCTTTACCAGGTTTGCACACACAGTAGCTGGTATTTTGGCCCATTCCTCCATGCAGATCTTCTCAAGAGCAGTGATGTTTTGGGGCTGTCGCCGAGCAACACGGACTTTCAACTCCCGCCACAGATTTTCTATGGGGTTGAGGTCTGGAGACTGGCTAGGCCACTCCAGGACTTTCAAATGCTTCTTACGGAGCCACTCCTTTGTTGCCCGGGCGGTGTGTTTTGGATCATTGTCATGTTGGAAGACCCAGCCTCGTTTCATCTTCAAAGTTCTCACTGATGGAAGGAGGTTTTGGCTCAAAATCTCACGATACTTGGCCCCATTCATTCTGTCCTTAACACGGATCAGTCGTCCTGTCCCCTTGGCAGAAAAACAGCCCCATAGCATGATGTTTCCACCCCCATGCTTCACAGTAGGTATGGTGTTCTTGGGATGCAACTCAGTATTCTTCTTCCTCCAAACACGACGAGTTGAGTTTATACCAAAAAGTTCTACTTTGGTTTCATCTGACCACATGACATTCTCCCAATCCTCTGCTGTATCATCCATGTGCTCTCTGGCAAACTTCAGACGGGCCTGGACATGCACTGGCTTCAGCAGCGGAACACGTCTGGCACTGCGGGATTTGATTCCCTGCCGTTGTAGTGTGTTACTGATGGTGACCTTTGTTACTTTGGTCCCAGCTCTCTGCAGGTCATTCACCAGGTCCCCCCGTGTGGTTCTGGGATCTTTGCTCACCATTCTCATGATCATTTTGACCCCACGGGATGAGATCTTGCGTGGAGCCCCAGATCGAGGGAGATTATCAGTGGTCTTGTATGTCTTCCATTTTCTGATGATTGCTCCCACAGTTGATTTTTTCACACCAAGCTGCTTGCCTATTGTAGATTCACTCTTCCCAGTCTGGTGCAGGTCTACAATTCTTTTCCTGGTGTCCTTCGAAAGCTCTTTGGTCTTGGCCATGGCGGAGTTTGGAGTCTGACTGGTTGAGGCTGTGGACAGGTGTCTTTTATACAGATGATGAGGTCAAACAGGTGCCATTCATACAGGTAACGAGTGGGGGACAGAAAATCTTCTTACAGAAGACGTTACAGGTCTGTGAGAGCCAGGGATTTTCCTTGTTTGAGGTGACCAAATACTTATTTTCCACCCTGATTTACAAATAAATTCTTTACAAATCCTACCATGTGAATTCATGGATTTTTTTTTCACATTCTGTCTCTCACAGTTGAAGTGTACCTCTGGTGCAAATTACTGACCTCTGTCATCATTTTAAGTGGGGGAACTTGCACAATCGGTGGCTGACTAAATACTTTTTTGCCCCACTGTATATATATACGTATATATATGTATATATATATATACGTATATATGTATATATATATATATACATATATACGTATATATATGTATATATATATATACGTATATGTATATACATATATATACGTATATATATATATATACATATTCAATGGAGAGTCCTCTTCACACACTGAGGTTAATTATGGAGTTCCACAGGGTTCAGTGCTAGGACCAATTCTGTTTACATTATACATGCTTCCCCTAGGCAGCATCATTAGAAGACATAGCATACATTTACACTGCTATGCAGATGACACCCAGCTCTATCTGTCCATAAAGCCAGATAACACACACCAATTAGTTAAACTGCAGGAATGTCTTAAAGACATAAAGACTTGGATGGCCACTAACTTTCTGCTTCTTAACTCAGATAAAACTGAGGTCATTGTACTCGGCGCTGAAAAGCTTAGAAATATGGTATCTAACCAGATTCTTACTCTGGATGGCATTACCTTGGCCTCCAGTAACTCTGTGAGGAACCTTGGAGTCATTTTTGACCAGGACATGTCCTTCAACGCACATATTAAACAAATATGTAAGACTGCGTTCTTCCATTTGCGCAACATCTCTAAAATTAGAAATATCCTGTCTCAGAGTGACGCTGAAAAACTAGTTCATGCATTTATTACTTCCAGGCTGGACTACTGCAATTCATTATTATCAGGATGTCCAAAAAACTCACTGAAAAGCCTTCAGTTAATCCAAAATGCTGCAGCAAGAGTACTGACAGGGACTAGAAAGAGAGAGCATATTTCTCCTGTTTTGGCTTCCCTTCATTGGCTTCCTGTTAAATCCAGAATTGAATTCAAAATCCTGCTCCTCACATACAAGGTCTTAAATAATCAGGTCCCATCTTATCTTAATGACCTTGTAGTACCATATTACCCTATTAGAGCACTTCGCTCCCGCTCTGCAGGCCTACTTGTTGTTCCTAGAGTATTTAAAAGTAGAATGGGAGGGAGAGCCTTCAGTTTTCAGGCCCCTCTTCTCTGGAACCAGCTTCCAGTTTGGATTCGGGAGACAGACACTATCTCTACTTTTAAGATTAGGCTTAAAACTTTCCTTTTTGCTAAAGCATATAGTTAGGGCTGGACCAGGTGACCCTGAATCCTCCCTTAGTTATGCTGCAATAGATGTAGGCTGCCGGGGGATTCCCATGATGCATTGAGTTTTTCCTTTCCAGTCACCTTTCTCACTCACTATGTGTTAATAGACCTCTCTGTATTGAATCATATCTGTTATTAATCTCTGTCTCTCTTCCACAGCATGTCTTTTATCCTGTCTTCCTTCTCTCACCCCAACCGGTCGCAGCAGATGGCCGCCCCTCCCTGAGCCTGGTTCTGCCGGAGGTTTCTTCCTGTTAAAAGGGAGTTTTTCCTTCCCACTGTCGCCAAAGTGCTTGCTCATAGGGGGTCATATGATTGTTGGGCTTTTCTCTGTATCTATGAAGCGCCTTGAGGCGACATTTGTTGTGATTTGGCGCTATATAAATAAAATTGAATTGAATTGAATTGAATATATATACATATATATATATATATATATATACACACACACATATATATATATATATATATATATATATATATATACATATATACACACACACACACACATATATATATATGTGTGTGTGTGTGTATATATATGTGGCTCATATAGAAATTCAAATTCCAAAATTTGGTGTAATATAAGCTACATGACACATAATATTGCCAAAACTATTTGTTTGTTTGCCTTCACACACATATGAACTCCATTCTTAGTCCAGAGTTTAATCTGGGAAGGCTCCACAAATGACTGTTTATGGCAATTTCTAATCAGAAGTGCGTTTGTGAGGTCACACACTGATGTTGCATGAGAAAGCCTGGCTAACAGTCTCCACTTTAATTCATCCCAAATATGTTCTGTCTCTGACTCTGTGGGGACCAGTCAAGTTCCTCCACACTTAACGTCCTCATCCATGCCTTTGTGGACCTTGCTCTGTCCATTGGTTCACAGTCTTTTTAGAACAGGAAGGAGGCAACCTCAAACTATTCCCACAAAACTGGGAGCATGAAATTGTCAAAATGTCTTAAAGGTAAGCATTAAGAGTTCCTTTCACTGGAACTCAGGGTCCGAGCCCAACTCTTGAAAAAATTCCACACCATAATCTCCCCTCTAATAAAGTTCGCACAATGCAGTCAAACAAGTGCTGTTCTTCCAGCAACTGCCAAACCTAGACTAGTGCATTTTGTTGTAATACCACTAAAGGCTGATTGTGGAATATTTAGTACCAAGGTGCACAGGTGGGATCCTATCACGGTACTTCACTAGAATTCACTGAACTCCTGAGAGCGACCCGTTGTTTCACAAATGTTTGCAGAAACGCTCTGCATGCCTGGTGCTTGATTTTATATACATGTGACCAGAACACAGAAGCGTCTTGCTGTGAGGTAACAGTGTTAAACACCACCCCACTGCCTTTTCAAAAACATAGGTTTGAATTTTAATTAGTATCACATTAGTCAGCAACATCGGTCTTTTTGTTACAGAAATGTTTTCTTTTATTTCAATTTGTATGAAATCATCTTTTTAACTATTTGAGTTTTTGTGCTTTGGGTAAGCAACTGTAAGCACTGAGAGCACAATTTCAAAAAATGTAATTAGTGCCATATAGGCTACTTGAAACTTTTGCTTTATTTGTATTGTATGTTGCATGAAAAGAAAATCAGTTCCCTGCTTGTATCAACTGCCCTTGTTTCCCCCTCAGAAGATGGGCTCCATTTATAAGTTGTTCTTTTTAGAAACCTGTCCTCATGGTCTTCCTAAGTAGCACAAAGCTTGGGAGAGACTCACAGACAGCAGAGGACAGGTCAGGTTGAACTGTAAATAACCGTGCACGGCAGAATGATTTCCCCCAAGAAAATACTTTTTGCTCCTTTCGTTTATTGCTGTTACTCTGAGCTGAGTTACTGTTTTACACGGTTTTGGTCGTCTTTCATTAACTTCTCATTGTGATTAGCTGTTTTGATTTTACTTTGACCTTGTTTACATCTCTCCAACAAGTCATTAGGAACTATATAGAGTGTCTTCATTACTGATGGCTGCTCTATTAGCCAAGACTAATAGACATGGTCACAGAGGACGGACATGCCAATAGCACTAAAAACGCTAAAGCTAATTATCTAGTGGGTTGGGGGCTGGAGTTAAGGTTATAGCTAAAGATTGAGGGTAGAGTTAGAATTTGGTGAGGTTTACTTGACTTTTTCCCAATAAGCTGTCAGCCAGCCAACGATGCAGTGACCCTATGTTTCAAAAAGGCTGGATGTTCGTTGGTTTGGGTGGTTATGTCTCAGGGGGTAAAGTGGGTTGTCTGTTAACTGGAAGGTTGGTGGTTCGATCTATGAGAACGTAAGGCTATGAGTGCTTAGGCTCAGGAAAAAAGCACTTGTATGGTTGAATGAGGCATGTAAGAAAGTACTTTGAGTGTTCAAATTGAGTGAAAAAGTCCTTTTAATCAATGCTCAGTTATTTTGACGTGTTTCAGGTTTGTGTCTTTGTGTGCATCTGCATATATTATAAGAAACAAACACCATGAAAAATATAAAACTGAGTTAATAACATTTATCTTAATACATCAATAATATTAATAATAAAGCAACACACCACTGATTTTCATATTGCACACATACGTTGCGCTAGTGTGGCTTTGGATGCCTCTTACATGTGCAGGCAAATGAAACCAGGCAGCATTACACGCACCACTGAGAAGAATCAAGGACTCAGTGGTAACCAGTAATAGTTTTATTAATCGATGTATGTGTGTTCCTGAGCATGTGTGTGTGTGTGTGTGTGACAGAGCTTGTGAGCGTGTGTCACTGCATGTTCAACAAACTGCATAAATGAAGTGTGGTCAATAAAATTGTCACAATCTGAAAGCGCAGAACAGGTTGACGTCTCAGAGCAGCGTTTATTTACACACCAGTGCGATAATATATACAGTGACGGGGAAAAATCCAGGAGGGAAGGTTCTCTCTCTCACGCTCGCTCACGTCCTCACATCCAACTCACACACGTTCGTACAGCTGGGAGGTCGCAGGTCCGGGAAGGTAAACTGGAACAAGAAAGGGAAAAATCACTCACAAGTCACGAAGGTAGGGCGTAAAGGTACAAGACCACGGGAGCTGGGAAGAGAGACTAACGTTAGTAGCACAATCATCCAGCGATGAGAAGATCTGTGGCCCAGCCTCAAATAGTAGTCGGGAAATCAGCTGATCGCCAACAGGTGTGTGAGCCAAGGGCGGGAGCCAGCAGTGAGCTCCGCCCAGGCAGAGAGGTAGGGGAGAGAGAGAGAGGCTGTATCCCAATTCAGGGTCTGCAGCATTAAAGTACGCAGCCTTAACGGTCCACAAGGGCCGCGTACTCAAAGACCGCTAAGACCGGAAGTGCGAGGCTTGTGAAATGAGACGGTGTAGCCTCCGTTGCGCTGCCCAGGTTGCCTAGCAACCATGATACTAACAGCTGGAAACGTTTCATACAGCTTTGTTTGACAGAAATGAAGGAGAAAATCTTTTGTTCATTTGTTTGTTTGTTTCTACATGAGCTTTGATCATTCTCTGATTAAGCTCAGCTATTGAACGGCGTATATTTTAAAGTAAAGGCTTTAAAACCAAGTTAGTACAAACGTCACTAATGTCACATGACTTTGCCGACATGTGGCCAACAGGAATGTTTTAATGTTCTTCATTATTAAACATTTGCACATAAATAAGTGACATAATAGTCAGTACTTACTTAAAGTTTACTCTTCGGCGCCCCTCATCCGCCGTTTTTTTTCAGCAAAATTATCCACACCCACCGCTGCGCTATGAATTCTGGGATATGTTGGGCCATGAAGTCTACACCGCCACGTCCTTAAAATTCAGGGAAATGAAGGACGCATTTGAGGGCCGCATTTCGAGCAGCCTTCGAATTGGGACAGTCTTCGTCGCGTCGCGGTGATGTAATCGGCCTTAAAATGCAGCCTTTAAGGCTGCAGACCCTGAATTGGGACACAGCCAGAGAAAGCAAAAACACAAGTGTAGCCTTGTGAGGCCGGCTGGGCAGGCACGGAGACCATGACAAAAATACACAGCTGTGCACTTACAGTTAATGTAAATTTATTGTTTCCATGGTCAGTTAGCTGTGTATGTGTGAACCAGCGTTAACACACAGTAACCACAGTAACCAGTAAATCAAACAGATACAGCAGACAAAATGTTAAAAAGTCAGTATAGAGGTAGTGAGCTAAGATGGATGAGACTATTAACTGATATAAAGTAAGAATAGGAGGGAAGGCAAACTCCAAAAATATCAGCAGGAAACGGTTGCTAAACGGCTCTCAGATCAATACTAATAACCACACACAGTGTATGACTCCTCTCATCTCTAATAACTCATACGGCGGAGAGAAGCACACACGGCGAAGAGAGAGGCTAGAACACGGAGGCTGTTAAAGGGGAGGCGGAGAAAGGAAATATGGGTGTAAAGTTCAAATTTGTCTGCTTTTGCTCTCCCCGTTGGTCTCTTGCTCTCTCAGCCTCTCCCCGAACTGTTTAATAAACAGGCAGGGCGGGCAGGCAGCCATGTTTGAGATGCCACTTCATCACCGTGGAAAAGCGGTGCCACCCATTTCCACCTCCTACAGCGCTCGCTGAGCTCACAAAGCTACAGTCATATTTGGAAGATTAGAGAAGTGCGTGTGTTGTTGGAGAGCCGCACAATTTGTGGTGAATTAGATTGTTCTAAAAGCATCTCTCAATAAGAGGCCGGTGAATGCGTTTGCCCTAATGGCCTGCCTTTTTATATTCCTTTAATGAAGTTACAGAAGAGGCGAAAATGGTCAACCCTGCCAAGCTCCTCTACACACGCACAGCACTCTCCATTTTCTTCCTAAACGGCGGTACAGACATTAACCTCAGCTAATTCTGTTACCAGAGAGAAACTGAAGCTGCATAATGCTTATCTTCTCACACTTCAGCACAATTTGCTTCTGTGTGTGTGTGTTTTCTCTCTGTGCATGACTATGTCAGCTGAACTTACCAATGCTGTATCAAAGCATAATAATGTGATCCCAGCTTTTTTTAAAATGACAATCCCATTTCACCCAGGCTTCACAGCTTTGGTGAGATTTCAGCACCTTGCTAAAATCCAAACATATTCACGCTACGTTGAGTTGAAACCTTCCCGTGAAGGAGAGAAAGTGTAAGAGAGAGGCACAGGGACAGGAAAAAAGAAAAAGACAGGCTTATGTAATGTCAGATGAGAGAAACGAAGCACATATGCAGATATCGCAGCGCTGCTGAGTGTTGAGTGGAACGATAAATCCTGGTTGCTATTTTTGTTAGGTAATAGATTGTTATCAACACAGCGCAGTGGTGTAGTGGTTAGCAATGCAGCATCACAGTGAGAAGGATGTGGGTTTGAATCTACCAGCTGGGGCCTTTCTGTGCAGAGTTTGCATGTCATCCTTTTGCCCGTGCGGGTTCCCTCCACAGGTCAAGGACATGCATGCGAGGGTAATCGGTGATTCTAAACGAGCCATCTTAGTGACAGGCTGTCGATCTCTCCAGCATGTACCCCATCTCTTGCTCCGTGACAGCTGGTGTGAGCTCCAACCGCTCCCTGTGACCCTAAATTGGATAAGCATTTAAGGAATTAGATGCACTGATAGATTTCACCAGTATGCTGTTTGAAGAACCTCTTCAGAACATTTCCAATAACTGTGCATGTTGGAAATGATCTGATCTTTCTGGACTTGTTCTGATTCAAATGGCAAGCGACCCATTGTCTGCGTATACATGGAGCCAAATTTGGGGATGCAGCTTTCATAAGCCAGCCATTATGTTGAGACACAAGAGCAGATGGCCTCCAAAGCCCTGCCTGGAATTTGCTTCCTACAAACACCACGAGGACATATTGTCTGTAATATTTCTCAGGCATTGTTTTACTATGGCGTGACCCTTGGGTATTAACAGAAATAAAAGAGCTGATTTTGAATCGTCACATAAAAAGAAATATGTTGCAATTAAGTCAAATAGTGTTTGTTGATGGCGATTGAATCATAGTGTGTTATCCTAGCAATCTGCTGAAAAAGGACGTCTGTACTTGTCAACAAAAACCTGAAAGAAAGGTTTCGATGCTTTGAGGATTTGAATATTGACATAATTAGAAACACTTGAATGACGCACTACTTTTATGCAATAGAGGACAAATTTGAAACACTGTGACTTGGAACAAAAAGAGACGGAGAATACTACGTGTGACAGGTACTGCAGCTCAGCTATTTTTGTATTGCTCCCTAAAAGGAAACAGCAAATATTAGGAGTAGAAATAAAACAGGATCAGCTCCCGAATATGTTTACGACTCAGAAAAGCTCAAAGAGGGCTCACACCTACAGCTAGGTGATCATGAGTTAAATCAGATTGAATGGGGTGTATGAGGATTAGCTCTTGATCTATTTTGATGATGTACATTTTTCTGAACATTTCACTGGTGCACATTTATTGATCCCTGCAGCCTTATTTGCTGATCAATAGTTTACCCTTACCCATAGATTTTCTCTAGGGCTATATTAAAATAGTACGACACCTCATAAAACAACAATGATGCGTATAACTATTGACTTATCCTAATCAATGACTCAGTTCTAAGTCATAAGCCATATCTCCATATTTTACAGGGCCTAATGGGTTTATCTGTCTACTCCTGCTTTTCTCGTCCCCTCTCCAATATTGGCATGTTCATACTGAGAAGAATAATGTCTGATTGAAATCCCATTGATTTGGACACACGTGTCTGCTTGAGCGTGAGCATGGTGTCAAATTTCCATAGTAAGAATGCATGGTTACAAGATACATGCAGGTTAGTCTTTGTGTAATGAAACCTGCATCGTTATGCCTGCGGTTATAGTTCATGAAATGTATTTTGTGGGGTTGAAATCGATGGAAAAGCAAAACTGATAGCAGCAAAGCTAATTTTGCATATTAAAACATACATAAAATTAGCAATGAGAGGAAGAGTGTAACCTGAGTTCCTTCTTTGCTAGTGTACATCCATCCATCCATCCATCCATCTTCATCCACTTTATCCGAGGCCGGGTCGCGGGGGCAGCAGCCTAAGCAGAGAGGCCCAGACTTCCCTCTCCCCAGCCACCTCCTCCAGCTTATCCGGGGGAACACCAAGGCGTTCCCAGGCCAGCCGAGAGATATAATCTCTCCAGCGTGTCCTGGGTCTGCCCCGGGGCCTCCTCCCGGTGGGACATGCCTGGAACACCTCACCCAGGAGGCGCCCAGGAGGCATCCTTGTCAGATGCCCAAACCACCTCAGCTGGCTCCTTTCGATGTGGAGCAGCAGCGGCTCTACTCTGAGCCCCTCCCGGATGGCCGAACTTCTCACCCTATCTCTAAGGGAGAGGCCAGCCACCCTTCGGAGGAAGCTCATTTCTGCCGCTTGTATCCGCGATCTCGTTCTTTCGGTCACTACCCACAGCTCGTGGCCATAGGTGAGGGTAGGGACGTAGATCGACCGGTAAATTGAGAGCTTCGCTTTTACACTCAGCTCCCTCTTCACCACGACGGACCGGTGCAGGGTCCGCATCACTGCAGCTGCAGCCCCAATCCGTCTGTCGATCTCCGGCTCCCTTCTCCCATCACTCGCGAACAAGACCCCGAGATACTTGAACTCCTCCACTTGGGGCAGGAACTCATCCCCGACCCGGAGTGGGAACTCCACCCTTTTCCGGCTGAGAACCATGGCCTCAGATTTGGAGGTGCTGATCCTCATTCCCGCTGCTTCACACTCGGCTGCGAACCGTTCCAGTGCGAGCTGGAGGCCTTCACCCGATGAAGCCAACAGAACCACGTCATCCGCAAAAATCAGAGATGAGATTCTGAGGCCACCAAAGCGAAAGCCCTCCGCCACTTGGCTGCACCTAGAAATCCTGTCCATAAAAATTATGAACAGAACCGGTGACAAAGGGCAGCCCTGGTGGAGCCCATCACCCACCGGGAACAAGTCTGACTTATTGCCGGCTATGCGAACCAAGCTCTTGCAACGGTTGTACAGGGATCGAATGGCCCGTAGCAATGGGACAGACACCCCATACTCCCGCAACACCTCCCACAGGACACCCCAGACACGGTCGAATGCCTTCTCCAAGTCCACAAAAACTAGTGCTAGTGTACATAAAAATATATTTTTAGGTGAATGTTAGTGAAAAAGGACCCTCACGCTAAAATCATGGTGGTAATGCTGAAAAGAACAAACTTAACATTTTAAATTGTCTTAGGAAAAGAAAATCACTGGAGAATCTGAGAGGAAACACAAGTGTGGGCCAGACAAAGAACAACTGTTTGAATAGTTATGACATGTGTCTCATATCTGTGATAATAAACACATCAAGAAAGCTAGCAGAGAGCTGAACAGCTTAGTCTGTTACCAATAATGTTGTCAAGCTGTAGGAAGATATTCAAACGCTGGATGAAGCCAAAGCAGGTTTTGGACATCCTCGCCATAATCTTGATAACTATTGATTCAAAAGTCAGACCAGTGCAGCTGAAACCAACCATAAATGTGTGTGGATGGATCCAGCCTAGTAGCTGTGAGTGAAAGTCTGTTATGTGAAATATTATGAGGTATTGTGTTGACACAAGAAGAGAAGGAAAGACATAAAGTGTTATAGTCTATTTGGCTACAGGCTGTGTGTGGCTGCAGACGTTATATCTTTATCAATGGATCACCTCGTTCACCTTCATGCACCGTGCTGTTAGGAATATCAAAGTAACCTGTTGGTCGTTTTGACAGCAAACTGAGTTGTTTATCATGTTTTGTGGGTTTTGTGTGGAGCGATTTTAGATAGTTGCCTTATTTGTCCTTGGACGTTTTAATATTTGCTGGTTTTCTTATTTCTCATAACTCTGTTCCTACTGTGTGTTGTTGAGTGCTTTCCTCTTTGAGCTCTATTTTAGCTAGTGATGAGTTTTTGTGGTTCGATATGAGCACCACAGCTCCACGGTGTTCTTGTTGAGAGAGTGGTTCATACAAAAAGACTTGTGTTGACTCACCAGCACACCTTGGTGCTTGTGATTTTTCTGTTTTATAACATTTTGTCCTAATTCTTTTCAGTTGGTTTCAGTATTTGCATTTGGTTCAAACTCCAAGCATTTCTGTGCAGTTTTAGAACTACAGACCTTTATTTGTTGCTATAATGACGTCTGTGTAGAAAGCAAAGTTACTTAATCGTCTGTAAAAATGATGTTTGCATGTGTGTTTGCCATTAATTTGCAAAAATATAACAAACAAGAAACAAATGAAGAATGACAAAGTAACAAAGCTCATAGGTTAATTATGAATATGCAATTTTCTTTCCAATAAAAAAAGTCGGACATTATTCCAGTTTTCTGGAAACTGTTTTGTGCCTTAAAAATATTTATAAATATAAATATAATTTTTTGGACTCACCTATTCTTAATGTGGCCGTTCACACTGACAAATCTGCAGCATTTGCTTTTTTACATCATGTTCAATTTTTCTGATTTTCAAATGCGAATAAACAGATCTGACCAATCAGATCACTGCATTTGGCAGTGCTCTGCCTCCTCAGATGTGGTCCCAACTCTGTTTGCAGGACCTGCTTCGGTTGGGAAGCGTATCTGTAACTGGAAGGTCGCCGGTCCGATCCCTGGGCTCTCCGTCCTGGTCGTTGTGTCCTTGGGCAAGACACTTTACCCTACCGCCTACTGGTGTTGGCCAGAGGGGCTGATGGCGCGATATGGCAGCCTCGCTTCTGTCAGTCTGCCCCAGGGCAGCTGTGGCTACAACCGTAGCTGCCTCCACCAGTGTGTGAATGAATAGTGGTATTGTAAAGCGCTTTGGGTGCCTTGAAAAGCGCTATATAAATGCAATCCATTATGACAAATTCACATTCGAAAAAATGTTGAATTTCATGTTGTTTTTTTGCTCTGTGTGTAATAACCTTAAGAACTTTAACTGGCACCATCACTTACTTGATGTTTTCTATAAAAAACAGTTAAAAACCATTTACATTTTTTCCAGACATACACTAGGTTGCTCTCACAGATCTAGTAAAATGCTCCAGGTTACTGGACAGAGCTATTTTTTTGTACATATAAAACGCGCCTATTGATGCATTGCAGTGTGTTTCACTTTGTCTAAAATGTTTCACATGTGTGTGTGGCTCTGTAGTTGCATGTCTAAAATACTAAATGGTGATGTTACTGAGCTCATGTGTTGAGTTTCTTTAAGCACCTTAAATAATGAAGATTGAGCTGAGCAGGTGTTTCAACTGAATATTTATATTTGTGTTTGAGAGAATGAATGTTGAAGAAAGGAAATGGGGAATGCCAAACTGGAGATTAGTGGCTGTAACATTAGCATTGCATATTATAACTTCAATTCCAAAGAATTTGGGATGCTGTGTAAAATGTAAATTAAACCAGAAAAAATGATATTCAAATCACATAAACCCATATTAAAAAGTACAGTTCAGTACCCTCACTCTTCTGCTGCAAAGCTAACACTGTTAGATGCAGTTTGTGGTCGAGCATTATCTTGCTGACATATGCAAGGTCGTCCCTGAAAAATGCATTGTACGGATGGGAGCATATGTTGCCCTAAAACCTGCAGATTCCTTTCAGCACTGATTGTGGAAATTTATTTGAGGCTGTATTATATTATTGTATACACAGTCACATGTCAATGCATGTTACATTTGGTTTCAGGGAAGGAATATCCTGCGCAAATCAATATTCTGTATTTATATTGACCTCTGCGTTTCTAGGGTATATTGCTAAATTGTTAAACTATCACTCTGATTGATCCTGCATCCTGGGATAGTTACATTTGTGGCCAGATGAATGTAAGCTGTGACAGATCAGCACAGAAACAGATTCATCTGAGGCTCATCGACTGGTTACCAGTCATTGCCAATCAGCTGAAAACCAACTGATTCCAGCCACTTGCTGATCAATTGGTGCATCGCTAGCATACTGATAACCTCTGCATATGTATCTAAGCACATATGCAAATTTGATTGTCATATAAGGAAAACCATATGTGTTATTAATGTCATGCAGCTTCTGTGCATGCAGGTTGTATAAGAAATCATATATATAAATATATTAGTATAGTAAAAAACGTTATCAGCAGCACCTGTGTTTTCTCTGGTTTGGCAAAAATGTGTTCTGTGGAAAAGGTCTGTGTGGATATAAAATATTACTACAGGATGATGACATTTATTTAAATGCTGTTGCTAAAATTAGGCTTAGTTAGTATTCAAAAGATCTTTGCACAGATAGGATGATGAAAACACAGCATGCAATCATTTATTTTTCTGTTTTAGACTCACTCTATTGCTTCTCCATGCAATATGAAAGTGGCATGTTGTGTGTGTGCGCGCACTCTTACTTACATGTGTGAAGTGGGCGAGGACAGGGGAACTAATGGTGACTTATTAACATCATAATTCAGCCGGGCAGGACAACTAATCACTGAGACCTCAGATAGACCAGCCACGGGGGGTGATGGATGACGCCCCTGTGTGCGTATGTTTGTGTTGGTGTGTGCTTGCGTCTCCATGCATGTGTGTGTGAGTGAGTGGCTGTGTGCGTTGGTGATAGATGGCTTGTGCGGGGGTCCTTTCACAGTGAGATGTCTTCTAATCAGTCTTAATGATTGGACTTCATTGATGAGGGGCATCGATGAGAATGGGATTGTAGGTCCCGGGCATGGCGACAAAACTCTGTGAAACAAGAAACACCCAGCTGATATCCTCTCTACTTCAGGATTTGAAGAAATTGTAACAGTAAACAATAAATCCCTATATGTGTGTGTGTGTGTGTGTGTGTGTGTTTGCATGGGTGCTACTGATTACTGCCGATGTTCTCCTATGTGTCAGCTTTCTTTAGCTAGCAGATGGCAGGGCTGAAGTTTTCACGAGCGACTCTATAGAGAGGTGTGTGTGGACTTCCCTTCTCCTGTCTTCTCCTCCTCTGTCTGTGTCTCTATCCATCTCTCCCCCTCCTCCCTTTGCGATGCCACTCATCCGTCTCGGGCCCAGTCAGGCTGTTTACACTCATTTAGCTCCAACTGAGGTGCAGCAGACCAGCCTGTTTGGTATTTATATCCAAAGAAAGAAAAGGAGCGTAAACAGGATGCAGAAGACTAAAACTGGAAAGAACATGTCCAAGATCTGCAGATAGGCGAGAATGAGATTGCCATCGTGGTTTGTGCTCATTTTTAGCCTGCAGTTATTGTAACTAATGCAAGCAATGAAATTACTTTGCCGCGATAATTTAGCACATGTCTGATAGGAGTTATTCATAATATGGACATTTCCCCACCCTTCCCCTCTCTTTCTCTCCATCCCTTAGCAAGTAACCAGGGCCAACGGAAGAAAGGAGGAGACAAACTGAATTAGTGTTCTTTTCATCATCGTGACCAGCGAGTCGTCTGATAACCCTGATCTCATTATGAACGCTAATTGTTAAGTTCCCCCTGCTCTCTTCCTCGCTTCTTCAGCGTACGCATGTTCAGGACTAAATGCCCATCTCAGTGAGAGGAAGCTTGTGTCTGAGTATTTACTTCCTGCCTGCTAATGGCACCAACTTCAGTTCCAATATCCACTTTTAGCATAATCATTCTGAGCATGGTAGCATTACAAGAGATTTATGATGCGTTGAATGCAGTCTGGCAAATCTTCCAGCTTTCACATGCAACCATCTGCATCTCAACTCCCGTTCTGTTCTCCTCCCGTTCTTGCATGTTTGTTTAAAAATGTAATTGCGTGCGTATCATTTATTTAGTTATTTTCATGCTGATTTATGTATCTCTGTGTGTATAATGTTGTCATAAGTCGTGATCGAAATAAATCATGTACACAAGTAAGTAATATTATTTCACGTGCATATTAGCTACTGCAGAATACACACAAATACAAATTCACATTCTGGTCCAACTCTATGCAGAGTTACACACTGTGCTGAACCTTGTTTTGTAGCCTGTTAATATAAAACCACTTGCAATAATCCTGATCATGAGATTTGTTTGTAATCACATCTTACAGCAGACTAATGGGGCAGAAAGCCTGCCAAAGAATCCACAGGTTTTAAAAGGATTGCACTGTCAGTGCATCCAGTGATACACAGCAAAAAAGGACTGTTAAGAGGTCCTACATCCTACCAGTTTAAGTCATGTTAACGGTAATGGTAGTCTCATATGTTTCCAGAAAATATATTTCAAGTTTCAGCCTATAAAACCGCACCAATTGTTTTTTGCACCCTTGGTTTGGATGTCCGATAAAGGTTTCGGTTTAAGATTAAGCACAGGAAGTATAACAAACAGGAAGTATAACAAACAGGAAGTATAACAAATGGACGTATCTAAAGGCTTGTTTTGCACCTTGCGTATTTCCACCGTCGCCATCTTAGCTGCAAAAACACATGACAGGTGTTGGGGTGGGTTCTTTTATTTCCTTCCTCTTTTCTCATCTTCATTATCTTCCTGATGAGCCTTCTCTTTGTATGTATAGTGTCTTCTGTCTGTGCTTTTCTCACATCATGTTCTGCCTGGTAAGCGTACTGCGTTTTACTTTTTTCAGCCATAAACAGCTCACTTTTTGTTAACTCAATCTGATTCATGCTGACTGAATTTGGGTTCTCATTTTTGATCTTTATGACAGTCTTGCTGGGTTAGCTGGTAGTTCAGCTGGGACTAGCAGAAGAACCGCTAGTGCTTTCAGCCTTTGGGATCTGTTGCCATCTGTCCATCTTTGGTTGGACAAAGGTTGATCGCTCTAGGCTAATTAGTACTCAGTGGAGAACTGCTTCTCTTCTTCTACAGAGCTTTGTGCTCTTCTCTGCCCCTCCTCTTCTGTTTTACAAACAGTCAGAATTCAGACTGAAGAGAAAAACTAACATGACCATGAAAGACCGAAAAATGCATATAGAGACTGCATACACTGTGCTGGAATCAAACACGGACAAATACAACAAATAAAATATTTTTGGTTTTAATAAATATTTGTATCCACTTTCAATTTTTTTATATTTAATTCCACAAACCTTAGATTTACAGAAGGTTTGTATAGGTAGTCATAATACAGATCAATGTAAATACAGAATATTTGTTTGCATTTATTCCCTGATATACTGTGTATATATTAATAACAGTATAATACAACCCCGATTTTGAGTACGAAGCTGATATAGTGCAGTAGACTGGAACATGGTTAATTAAAGCTCTTTATTAGTGAGGTCATGCTCATGTAATTGGATTAAATGTTACTAATCACAGGAGGATCGGTACTCGCACTTGGTTTCACAAAACTGGCGAAAGACTGATTGATTTGTGCACAGAGAATATAACTTATGTGTGCTCAAACGCTCACATGTGTAGTAGCTGCTTGGTAGATTTTTTTCTTTTACAGAAAATTCTGTTAAAAATATTTGTGTTCTTGGTTGAGAAGAAATCCTGAATGTGGGACAAGGGAACATCAGGCATCTTTTGATTATTGGTTTCCTCTATGTTCCTGCTGTGAGTAATGACCATGAGTTTTAATGGGGGTCTTACCAGTGTCCTGCTATTAATTAAAGCTTGATTGGAAGAATAAATTAATCTCACCGTGGTCCGCCCGATCAATAACCCATATGAGGGCTCCATTAAGCACCAAAGGCTGAGCACTCTGCATGTGATGTGTGTGTGTGTTGGAGAGTCAAATGGTTCTCTTAGATTGCAAGTGATTTTCGCCCCTATTAATCACAACAACCTCATCAAGTCACGGGAGGTTTGTGTAAGCGTGTGAGGCTTCTTCCATCCACCTATGCAAGTGTGTTTGTGCCTTTTAACACATTTAATTTAATTTGGAGTTTTTCATGTAGAATGCAAGGACGGTATTTCACACATGCAAGTCAGAGGAATCTGACATTTTTCACGTGAATCAGTCAAACCTCTGCTATGAACCAAAGGCAAATGGCATTTGCACATTTTAAAGTTCACTCATATGAAATGCTAATCCGGGATCTGGAGTCAGTTTTATATGCAGGCCCAACTTGGGCAAAATTATTCAGAGAAACTTTATAAAGATGGCAAATATTGACTCATGATGAAAAAAGTGAGACACGCTATATTCAAAGTGATATCATTTGCAAACCTTATCTATCTCTGGAAAACTTAACAAGACATGACAATGGCACCTGTATGGACTCCTGTTAGGGTTTCTCAAAATGATTGAGATTTCTAAATGTAAAGTGAGTGGCTGGTATATTAAAGCACGTTTTGTAAATGCTTACATTGTCGGTTTTTGGGCAATAAAAACATTTACATCGTGACGGGTTTGGGTTTGGGAAAAAAGCTTTGTAGTTTAGCTATAAATGGAATCACTCTCACAAACTTTGTTGAAATAACTTGGTTATTACTTGTATATTTATATATACATTGTATATTACTTGTATCTGCTATGTCTGTGCATATTTTCTGCAGGTTAGTTAATTTGAAGTGAAGACTTCATTTATAAAGACTAATTTACACCATTGAGCTTCACTCTAAACAAAATGTCATATTTTTAACAGCCACAGAACTGAAGCTGTTAAGCTCAGTTTACATTGTTTATGAATTCATGTGTTCTCAGTAAAGTGTACTTCCAAAGAAAATTAAAACAAATTCAGGAAGTTAACCCTTTAAAACCGGTCAGAGCAGCACGCTCGGTTTTGCGTAACTATTTTTAAATCCCGGTAGCTCTGCAACCACATAAGCTAGCGCAAAAATTTTTTTTGCATATGAAACCGGAGGAGTTGTATTTACATCTTATGCCATCAGCTTGTCCTAGGTCATGGTTTCAAAGTTATCTTTGACTTTATGACTTTCTGTGTCGTTTCTGGGATGCTTAGGACTCATATTGCACTGCTGGAAATAGTTTATTTTGATGCATATGCTGCTTTTTTGCAAATTTGCATTATAATATTTATTTTCGTTTTTCCTGCAGTGTATAGAAATTGGTGTATTTCAAAAATAAAACTATGAAGACACTCAAAATAAATTTCCTGTGGTGGGAAACTATTTTGTGCAACTTTTTTGTATTTACAGTTTTGAGGGATAAGCCTCTTAAATTTCTCTAACTAGAAATATATGTTAAAAAAACAAAAACATTTTTAAATATTTTTGTAGTTTATTGCACTTTTTTGCAATTTATGTAATTACTATGCACTTAATGCAGACAAATTATTAAAATCTGGGTTATAATGGTTGTATTGATGGATATCAACTTGAAATGCTCCCAAAAATGGCTCCACAACATGTAAAAATATAATATAAGCTCTGGCGGACTTGGTTCTATGGTAGGTCTTAAAGGGTTAAACTAAAAACCAAAGAAATTTCATACCGAACTAAATGTGAACCACCACATAATTTGAGATAAATACATGAATTCATGCGCTGTTACATTCGCTCTGAGTACAGTGTTGCTGTTAAAATCTGTTTTCTCACAGATTCACAGAAATACACAAACCTTACAGCACACTTTTATTTCTGTGCATCAAAAAGTTAATGGAATTAATGTTATTAGTGGGCTAAAATGGGATGCAGCTACTTAGATACACTGAGTGCTGCTAGCAAGAATGTCAGAACCCAGGAGTCACTCGCACTGGTGCACCCAAATAATTTGTCATATTCACAAACTATAAATATCAGTTGCTTCTGTGAAGAATGTGTCTAGAAGACTGCAGAGGTTGCATTTTCTGTTCACCAATTCTGCTCTTTCCATCCATCTTCACCTGTTTGCTTCTCAGGAGCATTACTGTACTAATACTAATAAGAAAAATCTGAACAAATTTTAACATTGATTTATTTCCCATATGTAATGTATCTAAATTAACATTCGTGATTTGCAAACTTCAGTAGGAGGAAGACAGAACAACTGAATAATGGAGCAAATTGTGACCTTATAGTATATATGACACAGCTGAGGTAACTGGAGATGAAATATGAAAACTGAAAACTGTTCATTTCTCAGACTGTGAGTGATGAACCTTTGCTTGATGTTTTGAGAGATTGCTTGTCTCTCTGCCTCGATTTGAACATTTAATCGTCCTTTCTTTGCCACATATTCTCTAATTGAAATGTACAGTTCTGGTGAGACGTTTACATACATTCATGAATGTCATGGCAATTTTGGGCTTTTAATTATTTATTTTAACTGTTCTTTTTCCAGGTACAGCTACACTATATTGCTAAAAGTATTCACTCACCCACCCAAAGCATTGAATTGAGATGTTCCAGTCGCTTCAATGGCAACAGGTGTATAAAATCGAGGACCTAGGCATGCAGATTGTTTCTTCAAACATATGTGAAATGGGTCACTCTCAGTGAATTCCAACGTGGGAACGTGGTGCCACTGGTGCAACAAGTCAAGTTGTGAAATTTCTCCACTACTTTTGGGATTGTATCAAAGAATTGTTTAAAGATGTGCACATGTTGGGAAGGTCTCTTGGAGCCATTTATAAACAACTGCAGATTTTAGGTCCATCAGTTCAAACAAGTGAACATAAACAGAAGTTATTTGGATGTGTCACCCAAAAGTTTGGGTCTCCTCCCCAAACTTTCACCCTCAGATGAATGGAAATTGATTATAATGTTCAAGAACAACACAGGAACCACAAAGACTCAACCCTGCCATCAACTGGAAGTTGCTGGAGCACCAACTGTATTGTTCAAAGTGAAGCGACTTTCACATCTCCGTGCATTAAGAGGGCGTCGAACCAAGAAAGAAGTCCCTGCTACACAATTGACACCTTCAAGCTTGACTGAATTTGTAGCTGTCCACATGGACAAGCCAAATGTCTTTGATGAAAACTTTATGCTCAGACGAAACAAAGATTGAGCTCGTTGGTGACCAGTGTTGGTCAAGTTACTTGAAAAAAGTAATCAGTTACAATTACTGATTACTTCCCCCAAAAAGTAATCCCGTTACTTTACTGATTACTTATTTTCAAAAGTAATCAATTACTTAGTTACTTAGTTACTTTTTAAAAACACGATTTACAACCTGAATAGGTGATAAAGTGATAGATCTTTCAGCCCAATTCTACTTTTTCTGCATAATCATCATACAAAATGTAATCAAATGGAAAAGTCTCTTTTTAAAACTTGTTTTATTAGTTTTAATCTTTTAACTTTATGCATCAAGCAAAAATTTAATTATCTGCAACATTCTCTGACTGGAAGAAATTAGTTTAACATTTAAACCTATTTTCTGCACATTCCAGCACATAAAATAAAATATTTTTGTGTGTTTACACTCAGTCTTTCAAATAGATGCAAGTAAAACACAGCAGAAAATAAATAAAGTCAAAGACTCGCGGTCCTGTTGCTCTATTTTCACCTGTAAAGCAGGAGTGGGGTAGGCGGAGGTTTACCCTGGTGCAGGTGTGCAGCGGTCAGTTGAAGAATCCGTGAGTTTCTCTGTGAGTTTCCCATTACGTCGTAGCTACTCGGTGCTTGTTTAGGGTTTTTTCGCTGTAAAAAGAAGTTTTCTTCCCACGCACAACGGACACTAATGTTTTTGTCACTTTTTATGGAATCAAACTCAAAGTAAGGTCAGTACTTCCACGCTTTAAACGCTGCACGCTCATACTCTCTCTGCACTCGATATATGATCCATTGTTGATCTGCACACAGCTGTTGTCATGAACGTCGCACTCGCTTACATCGCTGTCATGAGACATTCTCGCAAAAAATCACGGTTTTAGTAATGCAGTAACGCAGCGTTCCTACGGGAAAGTAACAGTAATCTAATTACCGTTTTTGCAGTTGTAATCCCTTACTTTACTCGTTACTTGAAAAAAGTAATTGGATTACGCGTTACTGCCCATCTCTGTTGGTGACAATGACAAACGGTATGTTTGGAGGAGTAACGATAAGACTTTTAAAGGGAACACTAACAGCTTTCGAGCATGGTTGAGTTAGCATTTTGCTCTGAGGCCTTGACTACCTCCAAATTCTTCAAGATCACCTCAAATCAACAACTAAACCACTAAAACTTAGAAACAATTGGATGTTCAAACAAGACAATGATCCCAAAGACAAATCAAAACGGGTCTTAGAAAAAGCAGGCTAACATTAATCCTCTGGAACAGCGGTCCCCAACACTATTCAAAATTCATGGACGGTGATGAGTCTGTGCCACGAAATCAAAAATGGGTACCCATTACTCTTAAGGCAATAACTGAACAACAAAAATGACCATAACTACTCAACGTAGAAAAGAACTTCGAAAAGGTCTAAAACGGGATAACTCCATACTTTATGAACTCTTTATATAATAGAATAAGTAAACACAATAGATGAGCTGTATAAACATTTGATATTAAAATCTACAGTCAATGTGATTTTAGTATTTCATTTATTTTGTGTAGCTCTTACAGGTTTACAGTTATTTCTGAGTAAACATGGATTTTCATTGAGTTCTTATACAGCATTTGATCATTTTAAATAGCAGATATTTACTGTCACACAGATTTATGCAGTAGCTGTCTTATGCTCGGTGTCTTGTCTTTGTAGAAACACACACACACATGCACATGTGCATGCGCACGCGCACACCACGTAAGTCTAATTTTAATATGCACTGGACTGTTTCACCATGAAAGCTTTCACAGCGAGTTAGACAGCAACACAAACCCCGAGCAAACAGGAGTGAGTGCTCGTGAATGCACTCTTTGTCATGGACTGTTGCAACGCTTGTTAGTCTAGTAAATTGTTTGTCTTGCTAATGATTCATTTGTTGTAATAGATGTTTTCCTTGCAGCCCAAAACGATGAATAATCAAAACCTCTCTTTAATTTCTTTACCGCGTCATAAATATGCACTCTCGTCATTCTGCTCTGCATTACATTGCATTTTAGCCATATTTACACCAATTTCTCACATAAAAGTGTCAAAAATGATATTTTCATGTTTTGTTTCCCATTTTGTTTTGTGTCTGTGTGAACATTGATGGTATTGTGTGGCTTTCACGCTTTAATGGAAAACCTTGCTTGGTTCCCACTACCTCATTATTTGATACACCAGATGAGAAATAGCTTTATGATTCTGATTAATAGTGTTAGCCAGAGTTCATTGTTTCCGCCAGTCAGCCGAACGACTTCATATCAGTCCTACTAATGCGTCTGAAACACCAGTGCTGTGTGTTTAATAATATTGCTGTTAGAAAAGCCATTTGTTCTCATTTGAACAGCAAGTCTCATTTGGTTGGATGGAGTAGCACTCCACCTCACCAATCCTCCTGACACTACGGGGAATAGCAGGCAAATGAAGGGTAGAAATAACAATATTTCTACCATCTCATTTTGCAGATCTCTAAGAGTTCATTTTGTAATATAGGTATTAGAATGTATTGAGAGAATATATTGAAGACTTTATGGGAAACAAATGAGGACAAATTTGGCTTTCAGTGTGCACTATTTATCCATGTCTGCTAGCTTCTAAGAAATGTGTGCACATGCAGCTGTGAGTTTATATTACAGTTTCGATTAGCTTCAGTAATTCTGTAGTTTTTTAGAAGAAACCATCTGAATTTGGTGAATTTTAACAGCTGCAAAAGAGCAGGATGTTACTCTGATTGTGTCTAATGTCATTGTTAGGCGAAAATCCTTCTCCTAAAATACAAATGTCATGTAGTGTGGAGTGAGGAGCCTAAATGGAAACCGGGAGACAAACCGAATAAACTGAAAAGGAAGACGTGGGTAACAGTAGGTAAACAATAGTATAATGCAACAGAAACAAATTAGGAGTGTAACGTGAAGGTTCACTAGATGGTTTGGAATCTCTCTGAATAATTAGGAACAGCAAGATGGAGACGGATAACTTTTTAGAAGCCTCTTTACTCTCAGCACACAGCAACAACAACCCACACTTCCTGTGTGCCGCCCTCATGAATACTTCACTGACCTCTCAGAAGCCAGGAAATCTTATACTCAGATCAAAACAGGGAAAACAACCAGGTAGATATAACACATACTTATTACTGGTTTGAACATGCATGTCTAAACATTCAAACGTGTAAACATGTAAATATCAAAACACGTAACCACCATATAGCTACATAACTAGCTTTATAACCTTTGTAAACACCTCTTTGTATATCAAATTAGATTTAAATTTACTTCAACACTATACAGGAGTATAAAGACACACAGCTATTCAGGGAAGGTGACTACAGCCTGCAGGTGCAACAACAGGGAAACTGATGCAAGTGACAAAAACTAACAAAATAAAATCTGAAGTAACACAATGGAAACACTTAACACAGAGACAAGACACAAGAAACATGAGGGTTGGGAGCAGGAAACTAAAGCGAGAAAACCTAAAGACCAAACTTAAGAGAGTATTAATTGAGGAAATACTACTACATGAAAATAACACAAAACTCAAAACACCAAACTCGAAGAAAGATAAAGTAAACCAATAATCATGGCCTATATAATAATCAATAATCAACGAACTGCAGCACATCCTTGAATACAAAGGAAACACACAAAGGTTCAAAACTACAAGAAGACTATGAATGAATCTAAATGAAATGAATGATAACATAACTTATCTAAAATGTGAAAACTCCAAAACATGGGCTGAGCAGTCCAGGTCCATAATTGCAAAATCTTGACTAATCACGCCATGTCTTCTCTTAAAACCTCTGTCGTCTCATATCATCCTATCAGAGCTCTTCACTCTCAGACTGGAGTCTAACTTGTGGTTTGTGGAGCAGAACAGGAGGCAGCCTTCAGCTATCAGGCCTCTCCTGTCATCTCCCAGTTTGAATTTGAGACTAACACCATGTATCCTTTAACCTCCTGGGACCTGCCATCCACATATGTGGACATCACATTATTTAGACCAAAATATTCAATTTTGCTCTACAAGGGCCTGATATCCACTTACGAGGTCATTATGCTGCTACTGTTCTATCGAAATTTAAATGAATATCCTCATATGTGGCTCTTATTTTTAAAAATATCTCCTAATTCTTTGTTTTTACATTTATCAGGCCCCAATCAGCCCAAATATCAAAGTTCAAAGTTCGGGCCTTAGGAGGTTAAGATTAGACTTAAAACTTTCTCTTTTGTTTAAGCTCAAACTTAGGGCTGGATCAGGTGATCCTAAAGCATCCCTTAGTTGCATCCCTTTAGGCTCAGGCTGCTGGAGGATTGAAGCACTGAGTACATCTTTTCCACTCACTGCTTTTCAGGCTTCGGCTCTTTAAACACCTTTCTGCTGCATGACATAAAATCTGGCCTTCTCTCGTATAGTTTGTATTCCATCCTGTCTACCTACACTTTCGTTTTCGCTTCTCTTTCCCTTAAACGAGTTCTGCTGGAGGTTTCTTTCCTGTCAAAAGCGAGTTTCTCCTTTCCACCATCACCGAGTGCTTACTCACAGGAAAGAGTTTGCTTTCTCATATTGTAGGGTCTTTAACGTAGAGTATAAAGTGCACTGAGGCAACTGTTGCTGTGTTGTGGGATTATGTAAATTAAACTTAATAGAAATTGAAATGAATATCATTCGCTGAACAGTAATTCCTCAGAGGGAGTCTCGAGCTCGAAAGGGGATTTGGGTCGAGGACATTGATTTAGCAGTGAAATTTGACATCAGTAAAATCATTGACCTATAGATGCCAGGTCAAAGTTGATTAGATTGTTTGTCAGATTGAAAGGAAGAAAAGCTGAAAGTAAGAGCTGGGGGGGAGCGAGAGCTAAAAAAAACGAGAGCAAAGAAGGCAAACCAAAGATTTTTGATTAAACTTTCTTTAGGTTTAAATTTACTACTTTTTTAGTTTGTATTTAAGTCCAACTCCAGTTGGTTTAAAGTTTTTCTTCCTCACGTGTTCCGGAGTACTGTGGGCCCGAGGTACAGCTGTGAACAGAGGTGCACTCTAACAGTAAATGAATGTGGCAGGGAAGGAGCTAATCGGCCAAACAGTACTGGTCACAACGGGATACCAGCAACCCTTAATCATCGAGCAGCAGCAAATTAATTACCACAATCATCTACCTACGGAAAATTAATTATCACAATCAATCACCACAAATTAAACTGGGCCTTAAAATAGCCCCACGGTCAACTAGTAATCAGCGCCTCTGGCCTGCACCCAGGGCAGGTCCAATGACTGGAAACAAATATGCACACTTATTTATTCATAGTATACGTGCATTTAGCTATACATAAACATAAAAAATTAAGCATACATATTAATTATTTATACAGAGAGAAAATATTAATTTTAGTAGCAGATGTCATCTAGATAGCACACTTTAATTAGGGGAGGAAGAGGAAGGTATGGGAAGTAGATTAAGAAAATAAGTCTGGGAAACATTTGGGCAGCTGAGAAATGTTGTTTTTTGAAGAGGGAATAAAACCTGAGGGCTGGGTCTGCCCTCCGTTGCATCTTGTGTAAAAGTAACAGAGAACAGTAACAGAACATCATACCAACAGACACATTTGGTGGTGGTGTTACAGTCTGAGGCTGTTCTGCTGCTTCAGAACCTGGAAGTCTTGCTGTGGTAAGTTGAACCATGAATTCTGCCATCTACCAAAACATCCTGAAGGAGAATGTCCGGCCATCTGTTTGTGACCTCAAGCTGAAGCGCACTTGGATTCTGCAGCAGGACAGTGATCCAAAACACCTCTGAATGGCTTAAAAAACAAAATGAAGACCTTGCAGTGGCCGAGTCAAAGTCCTGACCTGAATGTGGTGAGATGCTGTGACCTTGACAAATTCAGCTACTGCTCAAACTTTCAAATGTGTCTGAATTAGAACAATCTTGGAAAGATTGGCCCAAAGACGCATTGCCATTCAGTGCAAATGTTCGATTGCAGTTGTTGCTGCTGAAGAAGACCTAACCAGGGTTTCCACACAGAGCCATGCAGGTTTGGATTTTTCCCCCCTAATAATTAACATCTTCATTTAGACTATTATGTGTTTTATGTTTACTTGTGTTATCTTTGTCTAATATTTAAATTTGTTTAATGATCTGAAACATTTAAGTGTGACAAACATACATAAAAACGGGGAAACTGGGAAGGGGGAAACACTTTTTCACACCAGTGTGCAGTTGCATTTACTCTTAGATCTACTCAACAGCTTGTTTTAAGGTGTAAGAAATGTGCGGCTCCAGATCTGTCCATGTTTGAGAAAAGTCAAAACCTGGCTTGACCTAATGAATTATCTGGCTAACAAAAAAGGTATCCTATTTCAGAGCAGGGTTTTAATAGTTTTGCAATTTTCATTAGTTTTTATTTTTATTTAGTTTTGAGTTCAGATTTTCAATTTTATATCAGTTTTAATTAGTTTTTACCAATTGTTTGCTAGTTTAGTTTAGTTTTTATTTTTTGAAAATCCTTAGTTTCAGTTTAGTTTTGATTAGTTTCATTTATAGTTTTAGTCGTGTTTGCAATAATTAAGTGTAACAAAATCCCAGTTTCATCATATCAGTCATTCTGCTCATCCTTGGGTATGTTGCTATTCCAGCTACCATACTGCACCCTGGACAGGTCGCCTGTCTGTCGCAGGGCTAACACGCAGAGACAGAAAACTCACATTCCCACCTATGGGTTCTTTAAATAAATAAATAAAGGCAGATGAACAACCATTGATACCAGGCAACTATAAAACGTATATCTTGGCCCCAATGAGATTATTAACTCTCGCAGCACCGGGTGTTCGTAATTTTGGTTCAAGTGAATTGATAAACTTTTTGAAGGTAATTGACTCACACAGTTGTGTAGATATCCCCGTCCTGTTGTCTCATCACGCTGCCTTGCCTGGGGTTAGCTTCTGTTTTCTGGGGATGAGGGTTGAGTGTGCTCCCTTACCTTCTCAAGCTAAGCTAGGTTAGCCTTCTTGTGTGAGCTTTTCAAGTGCACTTTAAGGTTTGTGGGATTTTTTTCCCTTTAGAAATGCCCCTTATAATTTGTCTGTTTCCACTACAAGACACTTGCTTTATCCAAAACACAGTCATATTCATATTCATATTCATTATTCATAAGTAATCCCAAATTGGACTCTGGCTCCCGACTTTTCCTGACATGATTCTGCGCGTGGACGGAGCAGCAACACAGACGACTCGACTAACGTGCTGCCACCTGCTGGCATAATGAGACACAGCAAGAAAAAAATCTGTAAACTAAACTTCATTTTCACCCTTGACTCTTGTATGACACGCACACATCAATGAAAACTAAACACATTTTACTATAAATTCAGTTAATTTTAGTTAGTTTTGTGAACACTCATTACAGTTTTAGTTAGTTTTCCTTTTTTAGTTTTTATTTTTATTTCCGTTAACGAAAATGTTTTTTCACTTCTAGTTTTCGTTATTTCATTAGTTTTCGTTAACGATAATAACCTTGTTTCAGAGGGATGAATTGTAGATTTAAAATATCCCTGCATTGCTATGGTGTGCAGTTTGGAGATGGACGCCCTGATTAAAAGACAGGAGGCCGAGCTGGAGGTGGCAGAGTTGAAGGTGTTAAGATTTTTAAGAGGAGTGACCAGGATGGACATGATTAGAAATGAAGATATCAGAGGGGCAGCTCAGGTAGAACACATTTTGATAGAATCAGAGTGGCAAGGCATGCATGGAGAAGGGATAATGGCTCTATTGGACAAAGGATGTTGAAGATGGAGCTGCAGGAAAAGAAGAAGACCACAGTGAAGGAGGACATGCAGAGGGTTGGAGTGACAGAAGAGGATGCTAGAGATGAGATGAAGCCAGATGAGGTGGCCACTCAAGTGAGCAGCTGAAGTTATGCTACAGTTACAACACTATTGACATACTACAATATAGAAAGTCAGAGCCATTCCTGTACTTTACAGTAACCAGTTTGTTTTCAGGTTTGCTGTAAAAATGCTCCATTGCACAGTGTTGCATCACTGGAACTATTTCCTAATGCACTGCATTCAGAGGCAGTGAACTGTGAAGCAGCAAAAACAAGTAAATAGCAGCAAGCGTCCTCAATTAAGGATATCTAAACTGACAGCTCACTTGCTGGCAACTAATGTGAGCAGAGACTGATTTGTTGAAAAACAGTTTCAGTGATACAGGTTTACTGCACTTCTTAAAACTTCAGTTCATCTGATTTTATTTCCTTTTCCCTGTTTTTTTCCAGTGGTTTATAATGTGATTTGTAAAGATTTGTTCTGAAGAAGCAGTTTCAGTCTGGGTCTGGTTGAGTCGTGACTGCAAGAAGTATTTGTTTTTATGCGTCAACACCATTACTAAAAACATACAACTGTAAACTGAATCACTGATAGTGAATCAGTAATAAATGGACACAAAAGTCGAAGCAGTTTCTTTGTAATTTGCTGTGATTCTCTTGAATTTTCTGCTGCTGATGTTGGGCCATTTAAAATAACATTTTCTGTGACAAAGATGAAGAAATCTGCTTGACTCGTTTATTCAAAATGCTCTTCCTTCTTTCAGTTATTTGCAGGATATCCTCCTTCATTAAGTGCTGCATTGTCTCCCGTCCAGCTCTGTGTCCTAACCTCGCTGCTGTTTCTCTGTTTCCATCAAGGGCTTTCACATGTTTGTGTCTGTCCCTCCTTCTTTTCCTGTGCCTCTTCTGTCCCCGTCACTCTTTGTATGTCTGTCACTTCTCCTCTGTCTCTCACTGCTGCCTCTGCTCTTAGAAACTGAGCAGTTCCTCTGGGCTAAGCCATATTGTGTGACACCCTGATGGCGCCTAAAGGCAACTTCGCACTCACACACTCACACATAAGAAGTCTTCTCTGTCACTATGCTTTTCTAGTAATGTTAACATTTTTCATCTGGGCATTGTCACTCTGACAATCATCAATAAAGTCACAGAGCTGCGCATTTTGCAAGAGGGCAGACGAAAAACTGGGATTACAAAATAAAACAAGAAATGACAGGAAACATGACAGGATGGAGGCGCTCTTCATAAATACAGACCAAAACTGAGCAAAGTAAAACTGATGTTATCCAAGTTATAGAATATATGTCACTGTAAATGTATGCAACACGTGATTTTACCTCAGATGTGTCTGTAACAGTGGTGTGCGTCTTGTAAGTTTGTCCTTAAATGTGTGTGTGTCTAAAGCCTGTACTCTATTGTGCTGGGGTGTCCCTTGATGGCCTTTAGCCCTCATCTGGCCAAGCTCCCATACTACAGTCTGATTGGTCTCAAACTGTCATGACAGGAAATCCATTTGTGTGTGTGTGTATGTGTGTCTGTCTGTGCAGAGACGGATGCATCTGGATGACAGCTAAATTGAATGCCAGGGCCAGCAAGGCCACCGGATCACAATGAGAGAGATGAGGACAACACTGCACAGAGAGACTCGGGGAGAAACGCTGGCATTAAGCCCAGAGATGACACAGAGACAGTTGTTGGGAGGTGTGTGTGTGTAATTGATTGAGTTTTAATGTGGTCCCTGATGAAGAGTCACTGACATCAGGGGGAGGAGAAAAGAGGAAGGAAGGAGAGGGCGAGGTGGAAAAACTTTCTACTTCAATGCAAAGTAAACTGGGGCTCAAGCGCACTGCACTGAACGTGGATGAAGAATTGAAGAAGAATTTAGTCATATTTCTGATCCATAGTTCATGGAAACTTTCAGAATATTAAGTTGTTCCTTTAAGTCAGGGGTGGGCAACTCCAGGCCTCGAGTGCCGGCGTCCTGGAGGTTTTAGATGTGTCCATGATCCATCACAGCTGATTTAAAGGGCTAAATGACTCCTCAGCATTTCTTGGTCGTGTCCAAATTCATGGGCTGCATCCTCCGGAGGACCCGGCCTTCGCGGTCTACGTGGGCCGGGTCCTCAGGAGGTCAGGTAGGCCGGAAGTAAACGGCTATGGAATTGGACGGTCTAGCCTTCTCGATCTACTCCCGCCCTTAATTCAGAGTATTTCCGGTTGTCAGCGCCACGGCACGAAAATTGAAAATGGACCCCGAAATCTTTCTCCGTTATTGTGTTCATTTTTAATTATCAACGAGCTAACCCACATTCTCGCCTGAAAATATGTTTAAAGTTTATTTTGTGGCCCAGAAAGATTAATAAGAGTAATTTTAAAACTTAGTAGCGGCCGCCATTGCTGGAAACTGGAGCTTGGCTGGGCCGCGCTATGAATTCTGGGATATGGTGGGCCAAGAAGGACACACCCGACCCATCCTTCAAATTCGGGGAAAAGGAGGACGCATTTGTCGGCTGCATTCGGAGGAGTCTACGAATTTGGACAGCCTTCGGCGCGTCGCTGTGACGTAATCGGTCTACAAATGCGGCCTCAGGAGGATGCAGCCCATGAATTTGGACACGACCCTTGAAGTTCTCCAGAGGCAATAAACTAATCCTTTGATTCAGGTGTGTTGACCCAGGGTGCGATCTAAAACCTGCAGGACACCGGCCCTCGAGGCCTGGAGTTGCCCACCCCTGTTTTAAGTGCTTCGGTTATAGCTAATAGCTGTTCACTATGCAAACATCAAGTTATAAAAGCAGCAAAAATATAAATTTAAGTCAGAAAGTAAGTAGTATAGATGAAAGCTGAACTCTGACAGGAGTTAACCCTCCATACCCACCATATGGCACTGGGGTGACTCAGGGTCTATACACCCACTGCGTCTATGTTTGTGTTTCCTTTGAGATCCAGTGCTGTGAAAAATCATTTGGCCCCTTTCTGATTTATTATTTTGTTACACTTATTTGTCAGATCATCAAGCAAATTTTAATATTGGACCGAGATAGCCTGAGTAAATACAAAATGTAGTTTGAAGGGAACAGCTAACCAAATCTACCAGCAGTTTTTAATTGCAGTTCTTGCTGCCGAGGGTGGCACAGCCAGTTATTGGTTCAGGGGTAAACTTTTCACACGAGGACAAGTAGGTTTGGGTAGCTTTTCTCCCCTTAATAAATGAAATCATCATTTAAAAACTGCAGTTTATATTAACTTGGGTTATCTTTGTCTAATAGTTAAAATTTGTTTGGTGATCTGAAACCAGTAAGTAATGGGAAAAAATAAGAAAACAGGAAGGGGGGAAATATTTCTCACAGCACTGTGCTACTTATCTGAAGCATCAACGCTGAGTTCACATGTAGATTCTACTTCATTCAATTTCTCCCTGCCAAACAGCTAATGCTTGCTAGCCAGCTGCCTGCAGATATTAGGCTGATGTTTTGTCAACACAAACTGTACGGACAAATTAGTGAGCAGACTTTCAGTCCCCCCCGTCTCCCTTGTTCTCAAAGTGATCATTAAATTATAATGTTGTATAATGTCTTCCAATGCGATTTGGGTGAGTGGATAGCAGAGAGATAAAAGAAGAACATTAAGAAACACTGAACAATAAACATCAAGCAAATTGGTCCGGCAGCTCAGATCAGAAATGTGCAGGTCTGGAGTCTGAGAGCTGCAGATTCACATGAAGGAAGAGGACCGAGTGGAAAAACAAGCTGTTTTCACCTGTTTTCGGCTAAAGTACCTGAAAATGTCGACGCATTAAACAAAACACAGGTGCTCCTCTTAAAGATAGGTGACCTTTTTGACAACAATCCTTTTTGCTGCGCAGAGAAATTTTCTGAAGGAAAACAACTGCAGATTGCTCACTTTCAAATGATGTTCCTCAAATACAAAGTAACTTTTGTCTGGAAACCATAAATCTTTCTCTTATTAAGCACAATCACTGTGTGGTGTTTTGTTGCAGTTGTCTACAGAAACACATATATATTTATAAACCATCTAAATAATGCAGCTTTTATAGCGTACAATATGATACCTGGCTGTAGTGTCTCTCTGAATACTTGTGTTATTTGATTGCGTTTGGAGGCCATAAACTATATCTGTTCAACTGTTAATGAGCAGCTGAGATATTATGTAGCAATTAATGTATCAACTGCTATGTTGCTATAAATATTCAATCAGCCAATCACATGATTGCAACTCAGTGACTTTAGGTGTTTGGAGAAAAAGCTGGTCAAGAAAGAAGAAAGTTAATTTAAGCGGTTCTGAATGTCAAGATTCCTGGCGCCAGATGTGCTGTTCTGAGTATTTCCAAAACTGCTGATCTACTGGGAATTTTCCACACAGCCTTCCCTACATTACAGAGGACCACACGAAAAAGAAAAAAAAACATCCAAAATGTCTCGTTGATCCCAGAGGTCAGAGGGGAATGAATAAACTGCTTTGGCCAGTTTGCTTCAAGCTGACAGGAAACCAACACTAAATCAAATAACCATTTGTTACAACCATGGTATGTTGTATCTCTGACAAGTCAAATCACACGGGCTACAGCAGCAAACCAGGTTCCAATTATGTTAGATAAGAACAGGAAGCTGAGTCTACAATTTGCTCGGACTCATCAAAGTTTGAAAATGGAAGAAACTGAATAGAAGCAACATTCAGGATCGGTACGATCACAATTTAGCTTAAATAACATAAAAGCATTGATCTATCCCACAGCCTACCCGAGTATTGTTGCTGACTATGTCTTCCCTTTATGAACGCTGTGTACCCATCCTCTGATGGATGCTTTTATCAGCATATTACATCATGTTTCTAAGCCTCAAAGATCTCTTGAACAGTGGATTCACTCAAATGGTCTCAACAGTCACTCGATCTTAATCCACTGAACCTCCTTTGGAATGTGGTGGAACAAGATGTCATAGTTGTCCAGCTGTTAAAACCTGCAGCAGCTGTGTGATACTATCACGTCAATATTTACCAAGATCTCTGAGGACTGTTTCAAGCAACTTGTTGAATCAATGTTATAAAGAATTAAGGCGCTTCTGAGGGCGAGAGAAGGTCCAACCCAGTTCTGACAAGTCGTAACAAAGTGAACGGTGAGTGTATAATTAAGTTAGCTTTGTGTGTGGACTTTAAGCATCTAGTAAACATAAAACACCTGAGGTGAGATGAACTATGAGCAAAAACCAGTACCACTAAGGTGTATCTAATAAATTGGCTGGTAAGTGTATTTTCCATTGAGAGTGATGGTTTTAAAGTATGTAGCGGTCTGTTTTTGTGACGAGCAAGTCAGTCGGCTTCATCCGTACAGATACTTCGAAGAGCACAGGTGCTTAACATGTGACATTGAAAGATCTGGTCTGTACTTCTGAACCCTGAAGATTGAACTGGCTGAATATTTTCCTTCCGACTTCTCAAGGGTCAGCTGTCTCTCCAGAGATATTTCTGACTGCCAATTGACATTTTCAGCTAAGGTCTTAAGCTGGTTATCAAGAAAAGAATAAGCTCTTCCTGTTTTTCTATTCTGCCTTGACTTGACCTGTAAAGCAGGGTCTGAAACATTTGAAGTAATTTATTTGGTACAGTAATAATTTGCCTGAGACACTTCAGTCAATCAAGGAGGGTAACTGCATCTTTATTCTATCTTTAAATCACCTGTCTAATATTGCACAAGTGCTGCTGGTGCTGCTGGGATGCCAGAGGTCTGTGGTGCCAAGTTGGATGGCACGTATTAGAGTAAACAATGGCTGGGATCCAAGGATTCCAGGCAGAAAAGTACTCTGTGCCACCTGTTTGTATTTTTGATAAAATTAGGAACCAGAACTATACTTCCAGCCATGAAAAGGGATATCCTGATGATGACGATCCCAGGGGTTGACGAGTGATAGTTTGCCATCAAGGTGATTTTTGGTCATGTTCCAGTGCATGTATGAAACTAATAATATCAGATAATAACAGGAGATGTTTTTTCCTTTGTTTGTTTTCATGTTTTGGCTTAGCTTGTTCTTGCAGCGGTTAGCATTGTCACATTCCAGTGAGAGGGTCCTGTCTTTAAATCCACGAACTGGGTGGGGCCTTTCTATATGGAATTTACATGTTCTGTAGGTGCCTGCATGGGTTTTCTCCAGGTATTACTCCAGGATGTCCCACGTTCAAAGACATGTATCTTAGGTGCATGGGTGATTCTTAATTCGCTGCAGGCTGTCATGGCCCTGGGTCATGTGACCCAGTATTCTGAGTTTCTTGGTGTTTTGTTATTCTTTTTAGTCTAGTTTCATTTTGGTTTATCTAGTTACATTCTGCCATGTTTCATGTCCAAGTTTTCTTTGTTTGTCAAGTTCACGTCATGTCTGGATCTCCTTATGTTTCCTGTTTTATTTTGAAAGAGTTTTGTGTTTATTATGTCTAGTTTCACGTGTCCTGTCATTATGTTAATTGTTGTCAGCTGTTTTCCCCATGTGATTCTACTTCCTTTGCTCATTCCTTATGTGTATTTAGTCTGTGTGTTTCCACTCAGTCAGTATCAGATCGTCTGTTAACCTCACCACAGTTTTCATAGGTTTACTCCATTGTTTCTCTGTGTTTTCGAGTTTACTCAGTGTTCACAGTTTGTCATAGTTTGTCACTGAGTGTCACAGCCTTTTTGTTAACGCAGCGTTCATAGCCTCCTTAGTTTCCCTAGTTCCTTGTTTTTCTTCTGCAATCAGCCAATAAAGGCTCGCTTTGTTTTTGAAACTACGTTTTGTCTCCACCGTGTCTGCATCTGGGTCTACCTCTTTCCTCACACCGGCGCACCCCGCCGTGACACAGGCATGGAGGTCTTAGCCTAATGACGATCAGGTTAACTCCAACTTTCCCACAGGAAAATTGGGTTAATGTTAACTTTGAAATTCTGCATCTCTGTAGTTCCAGTTCAACATGTTCGCCTGTAACTGAACAGATGTTGTCTGGTTGCACACATGGGGTGGCGCATACACATATAAGCTGATGGATGGGCCTCTACACTCTGTGTGTATCCTTCATCATAACATCTCTATATGCACATATACAATCATTTATTTTTACACCAGAAATCATATCACAGTAATACATTTTGCCAGACACTGAACACAAATTCCTGTTTTATCATGTAGCACTTGTGGATAATCGTTTTAGTAGAAAGAGGCTTTTTGTCAAACACAGGCTCATTGGGAGTCTTTTTGTTTTTTATTTAATATTTTCTTCATTATTTTTCAGTCTGACTGTGACATACCTGTACAAGGACCAACCCCCCCCCAAAAATCAAACAAAGAAAACAAAGAAAACAAACATTGAAATTGATTATTTTACAGATGTTTTCTTCGTTATCAACAGAACGATTTAGAGTTTAAAGCTGATTGAAAGTTAAATGTGAAAAATGACTGACAGTAGGGCTTCCCTGCAGTTTGTCACACTTTACAATCAACTCCTCAGGTGAACTTGCAGATACTGAGTGCTTATTGGTTGCCTTTACATGTGTACACACACCCCACCACTCTCTTCATCTTCCTCTTTGTCATTGTCATCGTCATCATCGCTACAGTTTCTATCAATTGCTCATCCTCCGTTTGATTTGTTACTGAGCATCCGAGGTCAGCCACTTCACTGCTGAGCTTAGCCTTGGTACGCACTCCTTTGATGTTCTTAGAGATGCAGCAAAAAGAGAAACAGAGAGGAAGAAGTCACGTACAGTAACATTAAGAAGAAACAGAAGAATAAGAGGTATCTTGGGAATGGGAGAAGCTTGACATTCAGCTACGTATGTGTTAAGGATTTGTATTTAAATGAAAGTGATGAAAAGTTCAGTCTGATAATAGTGCAGTTTGGGTCATTTTCAAGTCACAAAGAAGAAAAAGAAACAAAACAAAAAAAAAATCAAATGGATGTAATAACTGTTTTTATACATGCAGACTTTAGAGCTGGGAGTGACAGTGTGCGACTCTGTGAGGAGAACCCTTCTTGGACTGCAAATGAGCCTTGACATACTAAACGCACGCTCTCAAGCTGAGCTTCAAGACACAATCCACAAATACTTAGTGAGGTAAAGTTTTCTCATTTAAACTCCACCATGTGAGCGGGTCTTCTCCTGCACTGAGGTCAGCCATCTTTTCATATATTGTAAACTCATTTTTGAGGTGTGTGTCTGCACCCGCTTCTCTGGATGATGCATTGTCTCAATTTTCACTCTTCTTTTTTCTCTCCATATGCTTGTTAGCATCCCTGCAGATGGTTTTACATTTTCTTTTCTGGTTGTTTGGCCAGCATAAATGAAGGGGGATTGTGAAAAGACAGTTAGTGCTGTTTACCTGTTAGTCACACATCTCAACGGTTAAGGTCTCGGTCACAAAGAGACCTACAGGCAGGTCGGAAAACTCCCGGCAGTCTCTAGGAAAAAAAATGTGTAGTCCCTGACAGCTGACGAATGGTTGCTGTCAAATGAAGTTTGTGAAACTGGCCAGTTATCTGGTGAAGTTGGTTGAAAAAACAGTCGTGTGCAAAAAACAATCCTTGCAAATGCTTTGGTGGCTTGATTGTTGCAGTCACCCATAATTGGCATGGATGGTCACTGCTGCTTGGTGAGCAGTTTGAGTGTTTGATGACGCGTTCTGGTGTGTTCAATGCAAAATATTGACCTACTAACAACCAAAGCAATCACAGGGAGATTTTAGTTGCAGTTCTTTGCAGTGTTGCCAACTTAGCGACTTTGTCGCTATATTTAGCGAGTTTTCAGACCCCCTAGCGACTTTTTTTCAAAAAAAAAAGTCGCTAAAAAAAGACGTGAAAGCGCATATAGCTTTTACTCTCAACAAGCAGCGGGTGCTGTAACGCAGTCAGTTCTTCTTTTACTGTTATGCTGTTTTGTGGATCACGAGGTTTAAAACTACTTATAAACACACACACACAAAGTAACTCCACCAGAGTGCCTATTTCGGGTCACTTTTGCCGGTCCAAGCCCGGGTAAAGGAGCAGGGTTGGAATTGTGACATTAAAAAAACAATAATTGCTAAAAGAAATTTAATTTGTAGTTCTAAATAAATTCTAACTGCATTTAGGACGTTTTTTACTCACTTTATGTCTCGTCCACGATGTTATTTCTCTCTCCAACAACATAGATTACAATTACATTAGCATGACCAATTATGCAAATTAGGTGATGACGTCATTTAGCGACTTCTAGCGACTTTTAGGACAACCAATAGCGATTTTCCTTACTGAGGAGTTGGCAACACTGGTTCTTTGTCACCAATTACATGTTAGTGACTGCTGGCAACCTCCAGTGACCACTCACAACCAGTTAGAGGAATACACACTACTCCCTTATAACTGGTGGTTGTCAGATAGGGCTAGAGACCACTCAGACACTGTGTGGCTGATTTAACTATAGTGATGAACTTTAGTCATTTTATCCAAATGCTACACTTTGCTAAACTTTCAAAAAATATACAGTTCAATGTAAACCTTTGATAAGGCACATTTTATGTAAAATAAAAGGTTAAGATGTCAATTCAAATCTAACCAAAGATGTTTTCTGGCTAACAATTTAAAAAATTGTGTGCTACTGAATGACTTTATGTGGTGTCAGAAATAATAATAATAATAATATGTAATTCCAGTCCCTAATTAGATCTGGTCAAAAATGGCAAAAAGGACATTGTTTGAATGATGTAAATGCACATGAGAGGAACAAAGGGGCATACAGATGAGAGAGAAGCTCCTCGTGATGAGCCTCCACCTCACATTCACTAATCACTCGTCCGCTATAATTTACAATTACACACTACAATGGAAACGGCAATGCAGTGAATGATAGCCCGACAGCCATGAGGAATGGGTGAAAAGGAGCAAATGAGAGTGAACTGAAGTAGCAGAGATAAGAAGCGAGCAAGCCGAATAAATGGAGACAAAGCGTGGAGCTAAAACGTAAGAAAAACGAGAGACAATTTGTGCAAGAAGTGCAAGTGAAGATGGTAAGTTTGTGACAAAAGACAAAATAAATGGCAGCCAGTGCGAGTGAGAAAGAGAGACAGGTCATATCCTCTCTATGGGTGAGCCGCCTGCCTATTAGAGTGTATTAGCCTCTGGCTGATGTATGGAGTGTTGTCAGGGATATGAGTTTTAGATAGGCCGCAGTCTGGGTTAGATAGAGTTTGTGTAATGGAATCCAGTCCCATATCGCTCGCTGTGGGCCGTAGAGGGTGGGGCTAATTCAATTGCCCTCTTCTGCACCCGAAAGAATGGTCTGAGGCTTGAGGATAAAGGATGGACTCTTTTACAGGTGAGTGCACCAGGCAAATCTATCAGTCAATCCAAATAATGTTTTCATTCTGATAATTTGTGGTTTAGTACAGCGTGAGAGTCATCCTCAAAGACAGAGCAATCAATTTCCATTACAGAAGAACAGAGAAGCTGCATCGACTCACTTCCCATTTAAATGTAATCTTTGCTTTTCATAAAGAACTTAGTTTTCTTACTTAATCTGCTTCCTCTTGTCTGGACTGAAGTTTCTCTTTTTTCATCAACTTAAAACACATTAAAGCATCGACACACCGTGAAGATCTCACACAGGGAACACGGTTTGACTTTCCAGAAACAGACGTTTGTTTTACTGCAAACCCACTGAATACAGTTCCCCAAGTAAGCTGGTTTCATGTGCTTAGAAGATAAGGTTCGGATTGTGTGACTGGCATTCACATGGGATTTCACTTTTTACGAAGGTTTTAAAGGACACGAGTATGAGTATGTGTCCTGCTGCAAACATGATGTGTATGATGAAGGAAGCGTTAGACATTTATTATGGTGGATTAGAAACACTTTAACCCTCTCGAGGCAGGCGTTGCCGATTTGCTACAGTTAAAAACTAACAACCTGATTACCCCACATACATATTTGATGAGTTTTTTGCAGGACTTGGTTGTGCATTAGCAACAAAAAGTTTAATTTGAGCCTGAGAGGGTTAACTTTAGCGTCTTGGTAGATATATTAAATAATATATTTATTGTGGCTGGAGTAGAAGTCAATTATTTTAGTTCTTTCACAGGCTGCAGAATTATTTAATCGCCATGGTAACAGGTTTACAAAAAAACAAAAAAAAACAAAACGTGAGACACAAAATGAACATGGCAGAAATGTCCAAATGGATGTTGGATAAAGAAAGACCCCCTGTGTCCCAGGGCTGAGTGATGACATTAATTTTATTCAGATGAGTTGATATCGATATGTATCAGAGAACAACAGAATCAAGCTTAACGTGTCCTTCTTACTCCTAAATAAGATGTTATGAGGTTGAATTTTAGTTTGAATGTCATTTATTTTCTGTTAGAAGTTGAACATAACAAATGGACTGTAGGATATTATGCAACTTCAATAAATCACATGTAATAATAAATAATAAATAAGTTTGGTTGAAAGGGAATTAGCCTTTTTGTTAACACAAATTGCTGCCATTGTGTTTCTCTTTTTATAGGTGATTTTAGCACAGCAGCACTTTAATCAGACATTGCTGTCCCAAAGGGATGAAGCAACTAAATGTTTATTTTCTGGCTGTGCCAGCTGTTACCCAGTTGTAGTCAACCCGTCTGTGCAGCAGCTTTGGCTGAGTTACACAATATCATAGAGAAAGCAGTTGATGAATCCAGCTGTGTTCCAGGAGACTGCTCTGTTTTTCCAGAACTGTATAATAGGAGGAAACAGTAAGTAAAAATGCTTTGGAGCAAGATGCACTGATTTCAATGTGCACAAGTGTAAAAGCAATTTGGCATTAACATTATCGTGAGAGGTCATTAGGTAATTGGTAAACAGTTGTAGCATTAGCTTTATTTGGTCAGTTTCATTTCATAATTGCACAGATTTCTGAGAAGTGAGAGAACTATATGGATATTCATTCATTTTCTGTTTCACAGTACAATCTGCTGATATGATGACACAGATTAAGCACTGAATGGAAATACTGCTGTTTAAACCCCAGCATGACTTAGTATTTTTAGCCTGCAGAAGTACATTTACTGGGCTTTGTTCACATTTTGGGAAAATGTTATCAGCACTTCTGGATCTCAGGAAATAAACACATTTTAAACACATTTCTGTTTAATATATACAGAGGTTAAAGTTTAAATATAAATTTATAACCAATATTTACAATATAAATATTGCAAAGTATAAATAGATTATTGATAAATAAATTCTTTGAAAACACGATTAACTCCTGGAGGATGGAGTATAAATCTAGGCGGGCTAGCTGCGTACCCTGTAAGGAAAAGTTCAAAGTCAACCACCAATCATTTAATGTACATAACAACTCCTGTGTTTTGCAGCACAGAAGAACCTGCAGACCTTCCTAAACCGACAGATGCTTGTTAGTGGGCGCACTTTGACACTGTAGTGTGATTAATGTAAGCTCTAAATATGGTGATTATTTCCCACCATGCCTGTGATGGTGTGTTAGGCTTTCGGTTTTACGTGTTAAGTGTTATTAGTGGATTGTTTGTCATGTGTCAGTAAAAGGTGATTCCCAAAGAGCTATTAACTGAAAACTTAGCATGTCAGCACGTTGTTCTCAGTTTTCTTAATAAAAGAGCTGAAGGAACGGGACAAGTGGAGGATAATAGAAGCCACTGGATTAAAAAATATCTACATTTGATGAAGAGTAGAAAAACCTGACACACGACATGTGAGATACATCTGGCCCTTCACTTTATCCATCCTACTGAAGCCTTATCAACAACGGTCTCAGTGGAAGTGAGGCTGTCAAGAAGCCTTAAGGAAGGGAAACAGAGAGAAGGCTAAAGTATGACAAACTACACAAGAATCGAAATCAGTGGTTCTACTATATGACATTCATATAACATTATGGGCTGATGCATCTAAATGTGAACTCTGGTTTAAATTGTCACCAATGTGCACAGAGGTCATCAGGAGTGAGGTACAACAGAAAGTGTTGCTGAACACGGTGGAGGCTCTGTCATGGTATGCAGCTGCATTTTAGACAGTGGTTTTGGAGATTTGGTCAAAATTGGTGGAAATATGAAGAAAAATGAAAGGAAAGCAAACATCATGGAATACCAGTTGGAAAGCTTCTGATGTGGTTTGTCACACTGATTTTTTTCAGTCTGACATCGACCCCAAACACACTGCCAGTGCAGTAGAAACATACCTGAATAGACAAACACATAAAGGACACTATGAGTCATGGATTGGCCTTTCCAGAGCCCAGGCGTCCACGTTACTGAAGCAGTGTGGGATCATCCTGACAGAGAATGAAACAAAAGGCAGAAACATCCAAAGAAGAACTTCGTGTGTCGTGTGTATTCCTGAAGACTACTTAAAGGAATTACAAGAAAGATTTCCTAAGAGGAAGCCTGAATTAAGTAAATAATAAACTTTTATTTTATACACTGCATTTGCAATTATTTTTAACGTGTTTCAATAAACTGCTGCACCTACTTCCAATTTTTCTAATGAGATATTGTGGAATGAGGGCTCAAGAATGATTTCCAAATGATTCCTGTTTTCATAACCAAATCAATTTTCAAAGATTTAAACAGATCAATAGCAACATTTATTTGGAAAAATTCTAATCCCAGAATGGAAAAAACATATTTGTTAGTACCAAAAGAGGCTGGTGGGCTGGGGTTGCCAAATTTGATCTTTTACTACTGGGCGGCTAATATCACCAACTTATTGCACTGGAAATATGTTTATGAGCACAGCGAGGCTGAGGCTTGGGTAAAAATCGAACTTCCCCTCCTAACCTCATCCGTGGCTCTAAATCAAAAACAGAAAATAACAAATCCAATTGTAAGAACATCTATTAGAATATGGCTTCAATTCAGAAGGCGCTTCTGTTTGCAACAGGTTAGTAATTTTTCCCCTGTTGCTTTTAACCCTTTTTTGCCATCCGTTTCAGATAAAGCATTCCTATTTTGGCATAATAATGGTTTGAAGGTTTTTTTTACAATTTACTTTCAGGAGAAACTTTTAACACCTTTGACGCTTTGATGAGAGATTACAATATACCAACCTCACATGTGTTTAGATACGAAGTTTTTGCAAATACGAAGTTTTGCAAAAACATTGTTTCCTTCATTCTCCTACTTACCTCCTAAAAATCAAGTGGATACTATTTTGGAAATAGATCCTTTTGGCAAAAGGCGAATCTCCGTCATATACAAACTGATGCAGAACTTAAGGCTATTACTTGGGAAAAAACTAAACATAATTGGGAAAAAGACGTTGGGGTGGATTTATCTGATGATGAGTGGAGATCTCGCTTGAATCGTATACATACTTCCTCCCTTTGCACTCGCCATGGTTTCATTCAGTTTAAAATTCTTCATCGTCTTCATTATACAAGAGAGAGGCTTTCAAAGTTTTCCCCAGAAGCCGATCCAGGTGTCCCAGGTGTGGACATAAACCAGCAAATGAGGGTCACATGATGTGGTCTTGTCCGAACCTGGATAATTACTGGGGAAATATATTCAAAGTATTATCTCACATCAGTGCGCAAAATTTAGTGCTTGATTTCCTCATCGGCATTTTTGGAGTTATGCCACCTCAATACGAAATTAGTAAATCTCAGGAAAATGCCAGAGCATTTGCTACATTGCACTGGAAGTCTGATAAGGAGGTGCTTTTCTTTTTACCACTGGAAAAACTTAGATAAAGAGTTCTCTCATCACAGCAGAAATTCTCTGCGACCATTTATTGACTATATAAAAACATATTTTCCAGATGTGTGACGTACATTTTTAGTTTGTTTTGTTTCTCTTTACATGAGCCTCCGGTTTTTTCTTTTTTAACTTTGTGCTTTATTGTTTATGTATAATTGCAACATTTTCATTTTGTATTGTGACCATGATGTCTGTGAAGGTTCTCAGTCATCCAGCTGAGCCAAGGTGTGGAACTGGGTGTGGGTCCCAATCAGCCAGAGTTTCGGGTGAGTTCATTGTGAAACCTGGCTGATTGGGACCCACACCCAGTTCCACACCTTGGCTCAGGCGATTAGAGGATCATCAGGGGGTCCTTTTGTCCCTCTGTGGGGGGACACTCCCACTAGGGTTATATCTGGGACTCTCCACCATTTGACCTTAGAACTGAAGAAGCCTCTCGGATGAGAGGTGAAACGTCTTCAAGTAACTTAAAGAAGTCCAGACGCTTTTCTTTGCAAGCTCCTTTGACTGTGACCATGATGTGTGTGAAGCGATTACATTTAAAAAGTAAAAAAAATAACAGAGTGCTGTACTTGCATGATATTCTGACTGTTGTGAAAGTTACTATACCGGGACAGTTGTTGCACACAGCATGAGCTGGCATATGCACACAATAAAACATAGAGGTTGTATGTCATGACATAAGAAAACATTTGCTCTCCAATAAATTAAAAATGAACAACTTTACATTTGACTAGTTCTCGTGTTTCTTAGATGCACATCATGCGAGCTGTATTTTAATAGTTGTCTGTGTATTAGCTTGCAGCAAGCTTTAGGGCACAGACTAAAAGCAAAACTAAGTCAGACTCTTTGCTGGAAACTATTCTGATTGTATTACTGTAGCAGGCAGCATTTATAAGTAATGCATAGGCCTTTTGGGATAGTCAAACCTTGTGTGTGTGTGTGTTTGACTATTTGTGTGCATTTGAGACAGACATAACAAAAGAAAAGGATTTTCTGAATTTAAGAATCCCGAGCTTTGCTGCATCATCTTTAATGCATTTCTCTGAGATGTTTTCAGAGTCTATTGTCATGGGTATCTCAGACTGTCCTGTCTTTTGTGTCATATTGATCAGTGACATTGTCACCGTCCGCTAAATATTCCCTGTACACACCACTCACCTGTCTCTGACCTCCATCCTCATCTTATCCTCTTACAGCTGCTGTGCATTACTCTCTCACAGTACTTCCTTTCCATTCCCATTATCTCCGACCCCTCCAGAGTTCTCCTTTTCCTTCCTTCAACCTTTCCTCAGCTCGGTGAAGGAGAGATTTGTTTATGATGAAGGCTGGGGGACTATCTGGTTACACAATAACTGGACTTTATTGTAACCCCCATAAAAATTCAACAAAATGGGGGTAATATACAGTGCTGTGTAGGGATGGGTATCGTTTAGGTTTTATCCGATACCGGTGCCAAACCGGTACTTTTGAAACGGTGCCGGTGCTTAAACGGTGCTCGAACCGGTCCTTAAAGAATGGAGAACACAAACTTGTTCTAAAAACCTCTCATGTTCAGCTGTTTTTTTGTAAAAAGATAACAATGTTAGCCTTTTCTGCAGCTATGGGGCATATATGGTATCACTCTTGGCTGGAAGCAGCTTAATCAATGGAAAAAACACAAACTTTGTCCAAAAACCTCTCATTTTTAACTGTTTTCCACTTTTTCTTTGGTCATTTTAGCCTTTTTGTCCAGGGTGAAGGGAGCATCTGCCATCAAACAAGAAGACAGCTGCATGTAGCTATGATGATGTTTGCTAGTTCACCTTACATGCATTAATGTAATAACGTGGTTAGCCTACTCAACGTAAATTACACACGAACAACATTAAGCTACTCACGCAGAGAAGAACGGCTGCTGCTGCATCATCATCCTCATCATTTCTGCTACACTGGCAGGGCTAGGGGCCAGGACTCTCCTCTTCGGGTTTTTGGGGGATGTTGCTAACTCCGGGTCCGATAACAGGCACCACACCCGCAGTAGATGTGCTCGGTGTGAGGTCTCGCAGCAAGCTATCAAATACGGCGCATTTCTCTGCTTTTAAAAAAAACGCTATGCGTCGCCGTTTCGTCAGATTTGAGGTGTTACCTCCTTTGACAGTATCACAGTATCAGCTTAAAGCACTTGTTGCAGCTGCTGAGTTTGCATCTTTTGCTGTGAAGTACAGCCAGACTTTGACCGCTTCGCCTTGGGCGTTTTTAATCTGTAGCTCTGCTCTAAAAGAACGTACGTACCTGGACCCGCCTACTATCCTCGGAAACGTAAAATGATTGGCTAGAATCTAAAGTGTATCACAGCTCAGGAAAAAAAAGCACCGAAATGTGCGCTGCTTTTCGGTCTGGTTACTACCGTTTATGTCAGAACCGGTGCCATCATGGCACCGGATACCGGTACCCATCCCTAGTGCTGTGTGTGTACAGTATAGATCTCTTTGCTTCTCTACCTTAAATTCTTTGAATGTGTGTTTCCACATGTGTGTATAAAGGCTACGATGTTAAGAGGAACTGAGACAGAATGGGCAGGCAAACGAAAGATAGAGTGAGCTTTAGGACAGGAAAATGGCTTAGCAGGGAGGGAAGAGCCATTAAATACAAACCCTTACAGGCCATAGTCCCCCTGTCTCCCCCCATTTTCTTCCCCAAGCACTCTCTCTCCCGCTAATCAGTGAAACTCTGTGGGACCATTGGATTCTTAATGGAGCTGCAGATTCAGGCCTCGAATACCCCTGATGGATCCCCTATCTGCAGACACACACACACACACACACACCTAACTCTTTTAAATGTCATCTACCTTTGTAGTGGCATATTGGCAGACTGCGGAGCGACACAGCTTTCTGACAGCATAAAAGGTATCTGCTTGAACACTTGAACCTCTTTGATGGTCAAACAGTGTTGAAATGTGATCCACTCACACTCACAGAACAAGTGTCTGGTGGGTGCTCTCCAGTGTATTGTGTAGTCATTCAAGAGAAAGGGCAGTCAGACATCATAGACAGACCTTACAGTGGGTGGTGTGCATGTGGGAAAAAGGGAGAGACAGACAGAGGAAATAACAAGACACATAAAGAGGACGAGTGAGCCGGAACAGTGTTGCATCCATAGCCTGCTTTCCAAAACATAATCTGACAGTGTGTCTGCATGAGCTTCATTTTCCTCTGCAGGAGGAAACCAAACAGACTCAAAGCGGTGTGCTTTTCGCAGATGTCAAGTCTCCCTGAATCAGATCCGTCAGGTCAGTGCTTTCAGAAAGGGAGGGAAGCATACCACGGTTTCTGTGGGCTCATCTACCACCAAGCAGACACCCTACTGGAGAAGAACAGGTCAAAGCTGCTGATGTTACCACAGGGAGCAGGGATGGTAATCTGATTGGACGCAGAGCAGAGAAATCCTAATTTGATTAGACAGGAAGACAGAGAATTGCGTGAGAATATGGAAATTCGCTGTAAGCTTTGAAGATATCACAGAAACTTCATCAGAATGAATTCAGTCACCACGAGGGTGGAAGTGCGTCTGCATTACATCGGAATAGTAGCCGTGCAGCACAGCTGTCATGACACTGCAGAAACACCTGGTTATCTGGTGTGTTTTCTCCTTTTTTCTGACACAGTTGGACTGAAGAGCTTTAAATGGAGCTCAGTTCAGCAGCGATGCATTCATCAAGCTCACCCAGGCTGCTGCTGATAGGAAGGCAACCTTTACACAGTTGGGATGCTGTGTGAAATACAAATAGTGTCACGCTTCTGGGTCATTCTGACCCAGCTTCTTCAGTTCTTTATATTTTGGTATGTTTCAAGTGCAGCGTCTTCTGCCTCCTCGTAAGTTGTTTCTGGTTTCCTGTTTTACTTTGGAGGTTCGTGTCTGGTGTCAGTGCGTTCGGGTTACTATTCCCCTGTCTCGTCAGCTGTGATTTCTCCCAGGTGTGTTCCCCTCCTGTGCCTCATCCCTTGATTACTGCCACGTGTATATTAGCCCTGTGTTACCTTTGTTCTCTGTCGCATCGTTAATGTCTACTCACCTTCATTCTGTACTCTGTTTTCCGTCCGTGTGTATCTGCCTGTTAGTTTGTATTTTCCCAGTTTAGTTGGTCCGCTGTTTACTTCGTCTCACTGAAACCTGCATTTTGGGTCCTTCTCTCCCTGCCTGCCGGTACGCGAACATGACAAATAGAAACAGAATGAAATTATTTGCAAATCTCACAAAGCCTCTTTTATTCCAAACAGAACGTAGAAAACATGTCAAGTTTGAGAGCAAAAAGGAAGAAAACAAAACAAAACAAAAAAAATGCTCATTTTGAATTTCGTGGGAGTGACACGGTCATGTTTACCACTGTGGCGAATCCTCTCTGAAGTCCCGTTCTTGTCTGATAAGATTCTTGCTGCCTAACACTCCTGGCTCTTTTTTGCTGTACTTTTTGTTTGATGATTATTTTCAATAATGTAAGGACTGAACTGCAGGAAGCCACTTCTGCATCTGAACTTTTCTACTATGACATTTAGGGATGGGTATCGAAACCCGGTTCTTGTTGAGAACCGGTTCCCACTGTTTCAATTCCTTGGAATTGTTTGCCATTTTTGCAAACGATTCCCTTATCGATTCCAGTCGCCCCAAATGACGTCACCACGTTGCGGAGCGTCATTTACCTGGCAGGGTAAGTGTTCTTAGTTAGGTTAGGAGAACACAGGTTAGTGTTCTCCTTTTTTAAAAATAAGAATTGATAAAGAATCGAATCGTTAAACAGAAACGAAAATGGAATCGGAATCGTGAAAATCTTATCAATACCCATCCCTAATGACGTTATGCTGCTGTAATAGATGGAGGATGCAGTTTAGGATTGTCTTCCTGAAATATTCAAGACCTTTGCAAAAAGATGTCATCTGTGTAGGAGCATTTGTTGCTCTTAAACCTGTAAAATGTCTTTCAGCACCGATCGCGCCTTTACAGATGTGCAAACCGCCAATTCCAGAGGCACTAACGTAACCACCAACCCATCAGAGACACAAGCTTTTGAACTGACCACTGATGGTCTCTGTCCTATTTAGTCTAGTGGCGTCCATTTTTTTCTGAAAAGATTCTCATATTTTGATTTGACCATAGAATAGTTTTTTAACCTTTCTTCAGTCATTCTAAAGATCAGATCTTTGACCCAGAGAAGACAAGACAAATGACCATGATAGACAGAACTTACTTTTCCAGCCACATATAAATCCACATATAAAAGTTATTTCTGAACATATTAATACTCACAAAGACGAACGTTTCCCAAGGTACAAGCGTGTAGGGCACTTTTAGCATGTATTGTATTGTATCTTTATTTATTTCAGACATATACAGAAAAAAAAACAATATATACACAAGTACACATACTTGCATTTACAAATATGAATATATATGTAAATACACACGTATGTGCTCAGATAAAACAAAAAAAAGAAAATAAATAAAATAAAACAGAGTCTAAATGACATGAAATGACAATTATTAGGTCTGAAATACATGAACTCTTTCACTCTTTTAATACTGCCGAAGCACTTTTCACAGCATCAACGGAGAAAAAACGTCAAAGATAGGTTAACGATTAGAGCGTCCTTCGCTCCCATTCCCGCACATACAATACAAAGATCGCTTGTGATGACGTTGTCTCACTCTGAGCAAATTTCGAACCCATGCATTTTAACTGTTTTTAGCATGAATTACTTATAATGTTTCTTAACTTTGAACTTATTTATCACTTTGCTTATGTAACTTAATCAGACTATGCAACTACTCACTTTTGACCAAAAGGCATAACAGATGGTCTCTGTCCGATTTAGTCTAGTGGCGTCCATTTGTTTCTGAAAAGATTCTCATATTTTGATTTGTCTGACTATAGTTTTTTTTTTTTTTTTTTTACCTTTCTTCAGTCATTCTAAAGATCAGATCTTTGACCCAGAGAAGACAAGACAAAGGATCATGATAGACAGAACGTACTTTTCCAGCCTTTGTTGCCAGTGTCCCAACATTTTCAAATTCAAAGTTAACATTTTCTCATGAAATAGTCAAACGTCCCAGTTCAAACATTTGATGTGTTTTTGAGAATAAAATATTGGATTCTATTTTTATTTACATTTTAAGGTTGTAATTAATGGAGAGTTGTTCTGTACGTTAACACATATTTTAAACTCAAATATTATGAAAGACTGATCTGGCCTCTCTGTGTCTATATACTGTGTATATTTATGCATATGTGTGCGTGTCTGTGTGTGTCCATGCATATATGAGTGAGTTAGTTCTGATGGAGCTGACACCCCCTGAAGACAATGACCTAGCAATTGACTTTTGGGCCATTTATACCCCACCGCTGTCAGAAGCTATTGGCACGAGTGTCACACAGTCAGCAAGAGGTGTGAGCGTGTTGTTAGTGTGTACTGTCCTGCGCCAGGATGGGGGCGGTGGTGCTGTGGGTCACTGCTGAGGAGTGTTGTAGCCTGAGGGAGCTCTACAAATAAACACACACAGATAAACATCTGTTGTGCAAGTCCTGGGGCAAATTGACAGCACTTTGCTTATAAATGCAAAGTATTAGGATTAGAACTCTTTTTCATCCAGCTCAGAGTGCCGACTTTAAATACTCTCAACACATATTATCTCTGTTAGGCTCATGCAGATATAACATTATGGTCTAAACATCATATAAATACTTTTTTTGGGCAATTTTACTAATGTTAGATTAGTCTAAGAGGTTACTCATGTAATCGCTGCGATGATCAGTCATTCAGCATGACCCGTTCATCCCTTAGTTCCTCCCGTACTTCTGTATTAGCAAATGAAAAGCAGCAAGGAGAGACCTGCATTTAGAAATGAAAGTGATAAACAAACACAGAGAGGTCACTCAGGGTAAATTGCAATTTGAGTCTAATAATCGGAAGCCATGCTGATAAGCTAAGTTGTTTGTTTCTCTTGGTATGATTGGATTTCTTTGAGGATAAATGGAGTGGACTGCTTCCAGTGACAGAGAAACATGAGCACATGTAACTACTGAGGTTTGGGGATCTGAAATTCTTTCCATTTCAACAAAATTTTTTATTAGGCGAGTGATAACTTCAAATTGTACACATGCGTTATAAATGTGTTATATTTATGGAGACACTGGGAGATTTTTTAGACTTAATATGATGCTTTAATTAGATGGAAAGTACTGTTTGCCTAAAGCAAGGATTTGGTTGCTAACCTGAGCCAGCCCTGCTATCTGAGTTTGGTTGAGACAGATCAGGAGCGAAACTGAGATGGATGGGCTCCAGACAGCTCCCCATGCGTATGCACACACACACACACACACACGCACACACACAATCTCGAAACCACTATCTATTGTTCTAAAGCACAAGTGCCGTACAGAGACAGAGAGCATGTGTGGGAAGACGCAAGACTCCATTTCTTTGTTGTTTCTCTTACAGGCGAACGTGTCAATCCTTCCTTCTAAAAGGAAACTGCACATATATTGGCGAGTGCTAAAACAAGGGTGGGTGTTTAAATGTCAGATCTCATAATTGCCTCACTCGCTTACCGTCTCCCTGCGGTCCAAGCAAAGCCTTATTTTTATAGAGCTTACGCACACATACACTTCGAGTGTGCATCACAATCATAACCCTGCTGTGACGTCGTCCGTGATCTGCTACCTTTCCTCTCTGCGGAGGAAGAGGGAAAACGATCGAAGACCCGAGACGATTTGTGAGTAAAGTAGAGCAGAGAAGAAAAAAAAAAACAAACATAATAGTATTTATGTGCATAATCATAATATGCAAAATACATCGCAATTTTACTGGACTTTTTACAAAGGACTTACATATCAACTCCATGTTCAGTCACATTAGTATTGGAGTTGACCCTCGCTGTAAAACTGCACTGCGCCTCACACTTGTGCACAAATCATCAAGGTACTTGGCAGCGAGCACGGACAACTTTCCACAGTTCTTCTGTGGATTTCAGCCATCTCAGTAGCTTCTGTCTCTTCATGTAATCCCACACCATCTGTTGAACGACTCCTTATTCGTGGAGATAACAGCTCTTTATAACTCTCGCTGAGGGTTAATGTTGTTGTCATGCAGAAGAATACATATCTGGATCCATAATTAATAAGATTCTTAACATCACTATAGTGTGTGATGTTTTTGTGTGCTGTATGATGCATATGCGCGGATATTTTCCCCACAGCACATTGTTGCCATCTCTGTCAGCTTAGCTATTGTTAAGCACAAGTTTTGAACCATGCAGTTGGTTTTACGTATTAACTTGTGAATTTACACTTTCTCTGCTCCGTGGACAGTAACGGGTGTACTCTCGCACTACGCCAGTTCAGTCTTGGCATCCGCTTAACAGATGTTCAGTCTGTCAGTTATCCATGTGTTAATATCTGGGGATGTTTGCTCAAAGTGTGAGGCTCACTGTTCAGCTTGGATAGTTTCAGCATTACTGATAACGCCATCTGATCAATAGCAGTGTGAAGGAGCCACTTAAACATTCATTAATTCTCTTACTTTAATATTGATTCTGTTTTTTTTTAACCCCCAAACCAGAAAATGGCCTCGGGCCAGAGTCGTGTAGTCTCCATGCAGCACGTCAACCAGAAAAGATGATTATTTAAGTATGAAATATGACTGTTTGGGTTTGGACGAGTCATCTGAAGACCCCCTCGAAGTGAACCAGGTGTCACGGTCTGATTTGTAAGATACTCTGCACGGTTGTGATAAGAAGATTTATTGTAAACGTAAACGGCTGCTTATGATTACAGTGGAGGGTATGATTTATGCCTTCTTCATTGAGGCAATCAGCATAATTTCCCTATAGCATAGAGATGAGCGAGCACAGCCACATGTGCACATGCATGCACAGCTAAATTTATGCACGTTAGCACAAACACAGAAGGCTCACAGAGCGGTTGCTATAATTATGTCATATACTGAGAGTTTCTCGTGTCCCTCTCATGACGACTTCTTCAAATATGTAAAGACCACGTGAGGGGTGCACGGGTAAACCCCAAACACCCACACACACATATTTACAGAAGAAGGCTGACAGATGTCATTCATTTGTAATTCATATTCCTGCATTAGAAAAAACTTGTTTGCATTTCAAATTGGACTCATTTGTTTTCTCAGAGCGATCTGGTGAAGTTGGGTCAAGTGACTAAGATCATTACAAGGAAGATGCTCCAGCCAATTAATCCTTTTTTAAAATGGAAACCTGCCCCTCATTGCTGTTTCCTAGAGACGATTACATACTCCCAGCTTCCTGTGTTTTAACTCATAATTATTCTCACTGTGAATGAACATATCCTCTCTGAGACAGGTTCACACATCTGTTCATTTCACTTTATTTTTAGACATTTATGTGTCCCGTTTCTTTCGGTTTCCTGGAATAGACAGAGATATTCTTGTTTTTAAAATGTGTGTCCCTTCATTTTGTGCACAACCCAACATCTTCTCAGTATATTGTTAGGATGCATGGGTCGTTGACCCAGGGTTTTGAGTTTATATATTATTTATCATAATTTAGAGTTCTGTCTTATGGTTTGTCTCTGTGTAATCCTTAGTTGCTGTCTCCCCTGTCTGCTATATCCCCGTGTCCAGTCAGTGTCTGCCCTGGTCCCACGTCTCTGTTCCCTCTGTTGCAGCGCCTGCGTGTTAGTCTCTGGCTGTATCCCAATTCAGGGTCTGCAGCCTTAAAGGCTGCATTTTAAGGCCGATTACGTCACAGCGACGCAACGAAGGCTGTCCCAATTCGAAGGCTGCTCGAAATGCGGCCTCAAATGCGTCCTTCATTTCCCTGAATTGCAAGGACGTGGCGGTGTAGACGTCGTGGCCCAACATATCCCAGAATGCATAGCGCGGCGGTGGGTGTGGATAATTTTGCCGAAAAAAAAACAGGATGAGGGGCGCTGGAAGAGTAAACTTTAAGTACTGAATATTATGTCACTTATTTTTGTGCAAATGTTTAATAACGAAGAACATTAAAACATTACTGTTGGCCACATGTCGGCAAAGTCATGTGACATTAGTGACGTTTGTACTAACTTGGTTTTAAAGCCTTTACTTTAAAATATACGCCGTTCAATAGCTGAGCTTAATCAGAGAATGATCAAAGCTCATGTAGAAACAAACAAACAAATGAACAAAAGATTTTCTCCTTCATTTCTGTCAAACAAAGCTGTATGAAACGTTTCCAGCTGTTAGTATCATGGTTGCTAGGCAACCTGGGCAGCGCGACGGAGGCTAGACCGTCCCATTTCACAAGCCTCGCACTTCCAGCCTTAGCGGTCTTTAAGTACCGTTAAGGCTGCAGACCCTGAATTGGGATACAACCAAAGTCTTTAGTTCAGTCTGTGTCATGTTTCCTGTTTTATTTTGAAGGTCCTTGTCTGATGTTAATGTATCTGGTTTCGCTTCCCCTTGTCTCGTTAGGCCTGATTTGCCCCAGCTGTGTTACATGTCCATTCCCTGATTGCTCCCTCTGTGTATTTAAGCGCTGTGTTTCTCTGTGTCCGTGTTGTGATCTACCGTTTACGATGCTGTGTGTTCTGTCTGTTTGCCTGAGTTTGTTTTTTGGCGTCTCAGTTTTGTTACCTTTTTTGAGTTCAAGTTTTGCCTCTGAGTGTCTGCACTTTGGCTCCACCTACTACCGCTCCTGCCAGCACACAGCCTTCACATAACATATATGACTGCTTTACAATATGCTTATTTTCTGAAACAAATTAGTTTCCTGATGATTTGAAACAAAACCTCTCAGGATAAGTGTTCGAGCATCAGTAAACAAACACGGATTTCTAAAGAGTCTGACTTCTCCACCTGTATGAGAATTATGTTTTGGCACAGAGGGACCTCGGTCTTGATCTGATCGCAGTGTAGTTGTTTTCTTTACCTGCACAATCTCTGTGTTGTGTTACTGTGGAGGATTCTGTTTGTGTCGTACAGTCTCTTCTAATGGGATTTTCCTTCAATATTTTCCGGCAGTTTACTTTTAAAATAGTGAAACATGAATCTCATCTTTATCTGAGGTATGCGCTACAGCTTGAGAGCAAACCCAGAATACTTTACTTCACGTGCAGACTCACATGCGCACTCTCCTCTTGCTCAGTTGTTTAGATTCATCCCAGTCGCCTTAAGATATGGTGGAAAGAAATTTGTCCAGCTAAGTGCTTAGTCCAGCACTATCTGGAGTGAGGATGCTCGCCACTCCCAGGGTTTCGACTGATACTCTTAATGAGATACTCTGTTTTGGCTAAATGGTCAAAGCTTTTATTTCCCCTGTGTGCTGTTGAGCTTGTTTGTACATGGCCACAGTATTTCATGATTTTATGGGGGTAAAATTACGCTGGTATTTCATTGAGCCTGTCCACCCTCCCTATCAATCATCCTATCATCCAGGTACAGTCTCACAGTTTCAATGTTATGTGCACACTTGAGCACACAGGCACACACATACTATAAGTCATCTTAACATGTTCATGGAAGCACTTGGATCGATAGGCAGCCGGCCTCTGGCCATTAGGAATCAATACTGCAGCACATAGAAAAGCAAGAACAAAGCTGCACCGCAGATCCACTGACTCATGCACACACACACACAGACGCAGAGCTGTAACGCAGTGTGTGAAAAGGGATCCATTTGGAGTGAACCGGAGTCCTGGAATGCAGTCATCATACGAGAGCACGAACTGTAATGTGTAACCGCATCGACTCCCATACATCATTTACAGTGAACAGACACAGAAACTGTGATTTTTGACTTGGTGCAGAACAGAAGCTGACTAATTACGTTGTACAAGAAGATATTGACTACCAAACGTCCCTAGAGCTTGTCGGTCAATCAGAATTATTTTCATTCACAATCAGCCCTCCGTTGCTTTCCTCTGACTTCAAGTCTGTCACTTGGGTTCCTCCTGACCCCTTGAAGACCTCCCGCGGTGGAGGGCGAGTAACTGTGTTAAATGTGATCCCGATATTGACTAAAATAATAATGATTACATTTTTTCTTTTGCCCTAGTTGAACTCGCCCTTATAGTTTCTGCTCTAAGCCACTCAGTTTAGCCATTCTTATAGTATATAGTAGCATTAGGTCAGGAGTTGCTGGATTGGTGGCAGTGCCATCATAATAGCCAGAAATGCTACTGTGCAGACTCACTGAGCTGCTAGATGGTTTCAGTCTTGGCCCTATTTTTCTTTGCTGTCAAAATAATTACATCCCTATGAGGACGGAATAATTTATGTCATGGCTATATATTTTTAATAAACCTGAGCTATTGTGTTAGTTCGCTGTGCAGTCAAGTCGAAGAAACAGGGTTCTCTCTAAAACGGCTCTGCGCCACAGCTCTCTGTTGGCTTATAAATAGCACAGCAAACCTCACCAAAATGTTTACCTGACTTAAAATGAGAGGCAGTATGTCTTATGGAAACAAAGTGTGCTCTTTTTTTTTATAGTCGGGAGGAAGTCCTGGTGGAAGCGAGCGCAGGAAAAATATATGGGCAAAAAAAGCAATTAGGAGATAGGGAAGCAAAAAAAAAAGAGAAAAGAATCTATTTTGGAGGATTTCAAACAAGCTTGTCACAACAGTGCTAAGGGACTCACGCTGTCTGTCTCCCCACGTTGATACGCATGAGCCCACACAGATATGGACTCACAGTAACTCCCACACACACACACACATGTCAGTCTGTGTGAGTTTCTGTGACAGTGGGATCAGTCTGCACCCCACAGGCTGTAACCCCCTGAAAACCCTCTCAAAACGCTTTAATTAAAACGTCTCCCACAATTACAGCACATCCTGATGCTTTGACCTTCACACCTCCCATGAATACTGTATCATACAATGTCTCTCTCAAGCACCCCTCACACACAAACACCCACACACACATAGATACGTACATATTTGCCATCGAGATAAGATAATAAGGTAAAAGATCATCTCAAAAAATGACTGTGCTACAGCACCAAAAACATGATGAAATAAACATAAACACAAAATACAATATTAAGCTAGAATAGCTCACGTGCCCTATGATAGACTGGCAACACATCTGCCTGTTACCTGAGACATCTGGGACAGGTTCAGCTTAGTCATGACCCTGAAATGGATAAACGATCAAGAGGATGGATGGAAAAATAGCTCAGAAAGGTTACAAGAAATGATACTAATAGAAGAGGCCAGTTAAAGAGAAGATACAAAAAATGAAGGGCTCAATAAACCAAAATCTAAATATGATGCAATAATGAGCTTAAATCTAAAATGAATACATGTATTGGGATTTGAGGTGGCAAAAATATTATTTATCTATCTAATAAGTGGTGCAGAAGTTAATTCAATTCAATTTTCAATTCAATTTTATTTATATAGCGCCAAATCACAACAAAAGTCGCCTCAAGGCGCTTCATAGATACAGAGAAAAACCCAACAATCATATGACCCCCTATGAGCAGCACTTTGGCGACAGTGGGAAGGAAAAACTCCCTTTTAACAGGAAGAAACCTCCGGCAGAACCAGGCTCAGGGAGGGGCGGGGCCATCTGCTGTGATTGGTTGTGGTGAGAGAAGGAAGACAGGATAAAGACATGCTGTGGAAGAGAGACAGAGATTAATAACAGATATGATTCAATGCAGAGAGGTCTGTTAACACATAGTGAGTGAGAAAGGTGACTGGAAAGGAAAAACTCAATGCATCATGGGAATCCCCCGGCAGCCTACGTCTATTGCAGCATAACTAAGGGAGGATTCAGGGTCACCTGGTCCAGCCCTAACTATATGCTTAATGGTCCTGATTGTGCCTATATTATTGTCCAAACAGCTCACATTTCCCATGATGCTCACTCAAATAGCTCCAGAAACTCCGTCACTTCCTCTGTAGCTCCTCTAGAGTTGCATTCCTTGCTCTGGGCAGCAGGACTGTCAGCACAATCAGCTGCAGAACATTAGCCATTTCACCACAGCAGGAAAACTTTACTTTATCATATAAAGTAATTCAAAACAAAACAACAAGAGCTAAAGTGACAATTAAGCTATAATCCTTTTAAAAATCTATTTTTTGTGTGTGAAAAGTGACCAGTTACTTTGTCTTTTGGCCCAACAGATCTTATGAATATTTTTTTAGGTTTCTGCTACCAACAAATATTCACTTAGAGTAAACTTCCAAAAAGAAAGCTTGGACTTGGAATAAAAACCCAGGAGTCTTTTATTCATTGCAGTCTTCTAGTGTGCAGCATGACTCAACATTTGCTCCCAGAGTTGACAGGCAGGACGAGAAAGTGTTGTTTTGCTGTGCATGCAGTCTACTGCAACAGAAGAAATGTGTTCTGCTGCCTCTTCAATTGATGCTCCGGAATCGGTGTCTTACAATGTCTGGTTAAACCGAGTCTTTGATAATAAGTCATGGGTACCTGTGCACCGCGTCTCCCAAAGTGTGGTGTGATAAACAACATCTAATCCTGAGCTTAATTAGCTAACATTAATCAATTCTGCCTCCCCAGAGCTACTGGTTTCTCCCATTTCTTAAGTCTAATGACCACAGGACTACACACTACAAAAAAATAACACACCAGCATTACACTATACACTCAAAAAAAAATTTACAAAATGGTAGGTAGCCATTTGCATTCTGTGCATACTCTCTCTCTCTTTATATGTGTGTGTGTGTGTTTCAGTGTGGTCCCGACAACAGTTTTATGTTAATGTACAATCCTTAATATATTTCCCTCCTTCGCCAGAGGGCGTGTTCGCCCAGGGCACCAAACAGGCTAGGACCACCACTGTACGTATGCCTTCGCTATTTATTGTGGTTTAACCTGTAAAGGACAAAAACGTACAAAAAATTCTATATCAAGCCTTGTAATCATAGCTTCCCTTTTTTTTTAAGTCTGGACTGACAGCTCAGTGGCTCAGTGGTTAGCGCTGTCACCTCACAGCAAAAAGGTCCTGGGTTCAAATCTGTAATCCGGCCAAGTTTGCAGCGTTCTCTCTGGTTTCCTGCCACAGTTAAAAGTCATGTTTCTAAAATATCTGTGAACATGAGTGCAAATGGTTGTCTGTGATAGACTGGTGACCTGTCCAGTTTTAAGACCTGAGATAGGCCCCAGCCTCACTGCAACCGTGGTGGAGTGGAAGTTATTATAAATCCATTAACATTTTATGTTAACCAGACTCTAGACTTTGTTGAACACTCCAAAAAAAAAAAAAAAACTCTTTAAATGAACTTAAAATAATCATGGAAAGGATTTCCACCTTAATAAATGGATTTCTATTACGATTAAGCATTTTTGTTGCACTAACATAATTTCCATGGGTTGGATCAACTCAATTAAATTAAGTCGGACTCAACTGTAGTAAAGTTGACAGTTTGTCTCGTAACCGGAAGGTCGCCGGTTCAAGCCCCGGCTCGGACAGTCTCGGTCGTTGTGTCCTTGGGCAAGACACTTCACCCACCGCCTACTGGTGATGGCCAGAGGGGCCGATGGCGCGATATGGCAGCCTCGCTTCTGTCAGTCTGCACCAGGGCAGCTGTGGCTACAACTGTAGCTGCCATCACCAGTGTGTGAATGTGAGAGTGAATGAATAGTGGAATTGTAAAGCGCTTTGAGGGTCTCGAAAATCCATCCATCCATCTTCATCCGCTTTATCCGGGGCCGGGTCGCGGGGGCAGCAGCCTAAGCAAAGAGGCCCAGACCTCCCTCTCCCCAGCCACCTCCTCCAGCTCATCCGGGGGAACACCAAGGCGTTCCCAGGCCAGCCGAGAGATATAATCTCTCCAGCGTGTCCTGGGTCTGCCCCGGGGCCTCCTCCCGGTGGGACATGCCTGGAACACCTCACCCAGGAGGCGCCCAGGGGGCATCCTTGTCAGATGCCCAAACCACCTCAGCTGGCTCCTTTCGATGTGGAGCAGCAGCGGCTCTACTCTGAGCCCCTCCCGGATAGCCGAACTTCTCACCCTATCTCTAAGGGAGATGCCAGCCACCCTTCGGAGGAAGCTCATTTCCGCCGCTTGTATCCGCGATCTCGTCCTTTCGGTCACTACCCACAGCTCGTGGCCATAGGTGAGGGTAGGGACGTAGATCGACCGGTAAATTGAGAGCTTCGCTTTTACACTCAGCTCCCTCTTCACCACGACGGACCGGTGCAGCGTCTGCATTACTGCAGCCGCAGCCCCAATCCGTCTGTCGATCTCCGGCTCCCTTCTCCCATCACTCGCGAACAAGACCCCGAGATACTTGAACTCCTCCACTTGGGGCAGGACCTCATCCCCGACCCGGAGTGGGCACTCCACCCTTTTCCGGCTGAGAACCATGGCCTCAGATTTGGAGGTGCTGATCCTCATTCCCGCTGCTTCACACTCGGCTGCGAACCGCTCCAGTGCGAGCTGGAGGCCCTCACCCGATGAAGCCAACAGAACCACATCATCCGCAAAGATCAGAGATGAGATCCTGAGGCCACCAAAGTGAAAGCCCTCCGCCACTTGGCTGCGCCTAGAAATCCTGTCCATAAAAATTATGAACAGAACCGGTGACAAAGGGCAGCCCTGGCGGAGCCCATCACCCACCGGGAACGAGTCCGACTTATTGCCGGCAATGCGAACCAAGCTCTTGCAACGGTTGTATAGGGATCGAATGGCCCGTAGCAATGGGCCAGACACCCCATACTCCCGCAACACCTCCCACAGGACACCCCGAGGGACACGGTCGAATGCCTTCTCCAAGTCCACAAAACACATGTAGACTGGTTGGGCAAACTCCCATGCACCCTCAAGTATCCTCGAGAGGATGAAGAGCTGGTCCAGTGTTCCGCGACCAGGACGAAAACCGCATTGTTCCTCCTGCATCAGAGGTTCGACTAGCGGACGAACTCTCCTTTCCAGCACCCTGGCATAGACTTTCCCGGGAAGGCTGAGGAGTGTGATCCCCCTGTAGTTGGAACACACCCTCCGGTCCCCCTTCTTAAAGATGGGGACCACCACCCCGGTCTGCCAATCCACGGGTACTGCCCCTGATCTCCACGCAACATTGCAGAGGCGTGTCAGCCAGGACAGCCCTACAACGTCCAGAGCCTTCAGGAACTCGGGGCGGACCTCATCAACACCAGGGGCTCTGCCACCAAGGAGTTGTTTAACTGCCTCAGTGACCTCGCCCCCAGAAATTGGCGGGTCATTCCCCTCATCCCCAGACTCTGCTTCCTCCTCGGAAGACGCGTCAGTGGGATTAAGGAGGTCCTCGAAGTATTCCTTCCACCGCCTGACAATTTTCTCAGTCGACGTCAGCAGCGCTCCGCCAGCACTATACACAGTGCAGGTAGAGCACCGCTTTCCCCTCCTGAGACGCCTGACGGTTTGCCAGAACCTCTTCGAGGCAGTCCGAAAGTCTTTTTCCATGGCCTCTCCGAACTCCTCCCACACCCGAGTTTTTGCTTCAGCCACTGCCCGAGCCGCGTTCCGCTTGGCCTGTCGATACCTGTCGGCTGCCTCCGGAGTCCCACAGGCTAACCAAGCCCGATAGGACTCCTTCTTCAGCCTGGTGGCTCCCTTCACCTCTGGTGTCCACCATTTGGTTCGGGGATTACCACCACGGCAGGCACCAACCACCTTGCGGCCGCAGCTCAATGCAGCAGCTTCGGCAATGGAGGCGCTGAACATGGTCCATTCGGACTCGATGTCCCCCGCCTCCCTCGGAATGCTGTTGAAGCTCTGCCGGAGGTGTGAGTTGAAGATCTCGCGGACTGGGGCCTCTGCTAGTCGTTCCCAGCACACCCTCACTACACGTTTAGGTGCACCAGGTCTGTCCAGCGTCCTCCCCCGCCACCTGATCCAACTCACCACCAGGTGGTGATCAGTTGACAGCTCAGCTCCTCTCTTTACCCGAGTGTCCAGAACATATGGTCGCAGGTCTGGTGATACGATTACAAAATCGATCATCGACCTACGGCCTAGAGCGTCCTGGTGCCACGTGCACTTATGGACACTCTTATGTTCGAACAAGGTGTTCGTTATGGCCAAACTGTGATTAGCACAGAAGTCCAATAACAAAGCACCGCTCGGGTTCAGATCAGGGAGGCCGTTCCTCCCAATCACGCCCCTCCAGGTCTCGCTGTCGTTACCCACGTGAGCATTGAAGTCTCCCAGCAGGACAACAGAGTCTCCAGGTGGAGCACCTTCCAGCACCCCCCCCAGGGACTCTAAGAAGGCTGGGTACTCCGAACTGCCACTCGGCGCATAAGCGCAGATGACAGTCAGGACCCGTTCCCCGACCCTAAGGCGCAGGGAACAAACCCTCTCGTCCACCGGGAAAAACCCCAACGTACCGGCAGCAAGCCGAGGGGATATTAGAATACCCACCCCAGCCCGCCGCCTCTCACCAGGGGCAACTCCAGACTGAGACAGAGTCCAGCCCCTCTCCAGGAGACTGGTTCCAGAGCCCAAGCCGTGCGTAGAGGTGAGCCCGACTATATCTAGCCGGTACCTCTCAACCTCACGCACTAACTCAGGCTCCTTCCCCACCAGAGAGGTGACATTCCATGTCCCTATTGCCAGTCTTGGCAGCCGGGGGTCAGTCCGCCAGGGCCTCCGCTCCTGGCCGCCACCCGGCACACAATGCACCCGACCCCTATGGCGCCTCCTGCGGGTGGTGGGCCTGCGGGAGGATGGGCCCATGTCGCCTCTTCGGGCTGTGCCCGGCCGGGCCCCATGGACTAAGGCCCGGCCACCAGACGCTCGCCCTCGGGCACCCTCCCCGGGCCTGGCTCCAGGGCGGGGCCCCGGTAACCCTATCCCGGGCAGGGTAAACTGTTCCCTCTGTGTTTTTTTCATTGGGGTCTTCTGAATCGCTCTTTGTCTGGTCCCTCACCCAGGACCAATTTGCCATGGGAGACCCTACCAGGGGGCAAAAGCCCCCAGACAACATAGCCCCTGGGATCCCTGGGACACACAAACCCCTCCACCACGATAAGGTTGCGATTCACGGAGGAGGGGTCTCGAAAAGCGCTATATAAATGCAATCCATTATTATTATTATTATTATTATTAAAACAGTTGATTCATTATTAATTAATCCAGTTAGTCCAACTCAAGTACATAAAGTTGGAATAACAGAATTGCATAATGCTAAAATAAAGCAATTTAATTTTGTGGAAATTCTTTCCATGATTTTTCTATGTTCATTCAAAGAGTTATTTTTTGGAGTGTAGAAGTAATCGAGTAATCCCAAAAGAACATAGTACAGTAAACTGGAAATAACTTAAGTGCCGTTGTCTTGCTCCAGACAGCAAGCTTGTTTTCCAAAACTTTGTTAAACTCACCAGAATTTGCTACAAGAGAAACATCTCAACCTTGTGACAGACGTTTGTTCACGTGAGGGAAGTTTGAGACTAGATGAATTTGCTTGTTAAGACAGACTTTTATCTTTGTTGTTGATGTTTTTAGCATTGCGTGCATCAAACACTATCTTGTGTTTTGCGTCGTGGCACGTGACATATCCAGCACAGTGCAGACACAAGTCCAATACTATGTTTTGCCTGTTCAGCGCTTCTCTGTGGCAATAACACAGCAGCCACACCGGGGATAGCACATATATGATATCTAAGAATGATGTATTGGTATTAAAATACAGCCACAGGCACACACACACACACACACACACACACACACACACACACACACACACACAGATTCTTGCTGCAGGGTAAAAGATCGACACAATGTGCCACGGCTTATCTAAAATAGGGAATGATGATAGTGGCCAAGCCCCATGATTGGTTATCCCATTTAGACCAAAGCCTGTGATTGGTTGTCTTATTGGATGGCTCCCATCATGCATCAGGCAGATTCATCTGTTTCTTGGGATCCACTCAAGTAGGACCGATCCATCTCCCCCTCCATCTTGCCGTCCTCCCTCTTTCTGCCCCTAACATTACTTATCTCTCCTTCTTTTCCTTCATCTCATTGCCCTCCACTTTATCCCTGCCCTCTCTAGCTTTATGTATCTATCTCATCACTATCCTTTCAGCCGCTCGTCCTCATCCTCGCTCATTCGCCTTCCTGCTCTTCGCCATCTTCATTTGCGTAACTTTTTCTCCTCTTCTTCCATCCCCTGGTCCATTTCCCCAATCATCGTTCACTCATATTTCCTTACAGTTCCCTCCTCCTCTCCTTCTGTGCCATCTCTCCTCCCACTCCTACGCAACTCATTTTTCCTCTGTATGCTGATAACGTGAAGGGATGGATATGTGGGGCCATTTATCAGGCATGTGTTTTACTAGCAGCAGAGACCACGGCTGGGTTAAAGGGGGTGGAAATACGATTTAGATTGAGATAGGAAATAAAGGATGAGGAAATAAGGTGGAGATAGAGTAAGAACAGTAAAGTGTACTTATTTGATTTCATATTTTACTGTGCAACAGTTTATTATAGTGAATTATAGTGAAGCTTTTTCAGCAATCACTGACAAATTGATATCAGTTGACTTAGCATCAATCTCTCCTCTCCTCTCCTCTCCTCTCCTCTCCTCTCCTCTCCTCTCCTCTCCTCTCCTCTCCTCTCCTCTCCTCTCCTCTCCTCTCCTCTTCTCTTCCATACAGTGTTTTCATCTCAACTTGAGAACTCAGCAGGAAACTCAGTGGGGGAGTGAACTTTGTGTTTGTCTGTTGTGCCTCACCCTCCGACCGGCTGTATGTTTTCCTGCCCGCCTCTGGTAGTGTGCACCCATCAGTCTTTGAGTCTATCAAGTATCTAAGGCCTATCTATCACCTTCTCCCTGTCTCTTCCCCTCCACATCTTTTCCTCCATCTTGTCGTTTCCCTGTATTTCTCCGCCCAGTGTTACTTCACAGAGCCATCTCTCTGTCACTATCTGTCTGCACACTTTTTCACCGCTCAGGTTTAACTATATCACAGAGGCAGCGGCAACCCTGCTCTGTCAACCTAAGTTTTCTTCTTTCTTTCTCCGACTCTTTCCTTTCTTACCTTATTTCCTTCGCTATCCTTCCCCCTTCTATGTCTTCGTCTCTTGGGATCGTCGTTATCAAAAGCGATAGCTCACTAGCTGAAAATAATAAGCGGCGTCTTTTGAAGTCTGCGACGGCTGTTTGACATCTCTGTGGTGTTTCATGCAGATATTCCCTCCATTTGTGACGGGGATAAACAACAGATTAAACTTATTTTAAGGTCGGTCAATGTGTGTGTGTGTACATTTGTGGCAATTCAACCCCTAAGGGCTCACAGTGGCCTCCTGTCACCTTGCCAATCATATCAGTTAGGTGTGTTCTGATAACCTTATCTCTGCCTGAGCTCTGCATAGCCATAGGGCCTCCCCCAACACACTCATATACTCATGCACTTATATACACATGTGCAACACACACACACACACACACACTGAAACACTCTTACCCACGGCAAATGAAAGAGGCTAGAGAGGAGATAGGGATCGATGCCGGTAAATCAAGGACATGCACTATTCTGGTTCCCTCTGTCTCTCTGTGGCTCTTATCTATAATGGAAAAGCCATACATTTACAGCTCCCTGCCTAACTTATGGTCACGCTCAATCACAACATAAAATACTACTGCAAAGTGTGGCAATAGGAGAAATGTAGCAAAATAAAGATTTTGGGGATCAACTTGCAAATGATCACCTTACAGTATTATGTTGGGACAGCACATCTGGGATTATTTTGTAGCTCTTATAGCAAAATGTGGTAATGCAGACACCTACTGAAGCATGAACTACACAAATGTGATTTGAGTACTTGTGCCAGATGTTTACATTTCTGTCTGCATGTGCAGATGCAGAAAACTATAGGTTACATCAAAACTAAGGCTCAGTTAAAAATGGCCGTGCTTCAGCTTATGCAATAATGTAGAAGGGACTGCTGAGCAGTAATGGGTCTGAATGCCAACATGCTGACAGGCTTTGCAGGTGATGTTATTGTGTATACTGTAAATATTATCATACGACTTATTATGAGGCAAGAATGTTGTCACTCGAAACATATTTGGCCATTCACAGCACTGATTTTTTTTCTTTCGATTACCTCCACACAATCATTTCCTCCTACCATGCAGTAGTAAGAACTCATGATAAAACCATCCATCCATCTTCATCCGCTTTATCCGAGGCCGGGTCGCGGGGGCAGCAGCCTAAGCAGAGAGGCCCAGACCTCCCTCTCCCCAGCCACCTCCTCCAGCTTATCCAGGGGAACACCAAGGCATTCCCAGGCCAGCCGAGAGATATAATCTCTCCAGCGTGTCCTGGGTCTGCCCCGGGGCCTCCTCCCGGTGGGACATGCCCGGAACACCTCACCCAGGAGGCGCCCAGGAGGCATCCTTGTCAGATGCCCGAACCACCTCAGCTGGCTCCTTTCGATGTGGAGCAGCGGCTCTACTCTGAGCCCCTCCCGGATGGCCGAACTTCTCACCCTATCGCTAAGGGAGAGGCCAGCCACCCTTCGGAGGAAGCTCATTTCTGCCGCTTGTATCCGCGATCTCGTTCTTTCTGTCACTACCCACAGCTCGTGGCCACAGGTGAGGGTAGGGACGTAGATCGACCGGTAAATTGAGAGCTTCGCTTTTACACTCAGCTCCCTCTTCACCACGACGGACCGGTGCAGCGTCTGCATTACTGCAGCTGCAGCCCCAATCCGTCTGTCGATCTCCGGCTCCCTTCTCCCATCACTCGCGAACAAGACCCCGAGATACTTGAACTCCTCCACTTGGGGCAGGAACTCATCCCCGACCCGGAGTGGGCACTCCACCCTTTTCCGGCTGAGAACCATGGCCTCAGATTTGGAGGTGCTGATCCTCATTCCCGCTGCTTCACACTCGGCTGCGAACCGTTCCAGTGCGAGCTGGAGGCATCGGTCATGATAAAACAAAGAAGTGAATTGAAACCAAGAGTTAAAGACTGCCGCTATTGTTTGTGCCTCTTTCACGTGTTTTTGGAGACTTTGTTTGGACCAACTCTGCAGTAATTAGCGGAGTTATAGAGAAGCACTCCTGTAATGTTACATAAACTGGACAGCAGCTCAGCACTGGGGTAGTTTTTACACAACACTTGGCATATCTAGTTACTTTGTGGCTGATTATAGTAACTTAATTATCTCTGCTGGCATGTATTTCACAGTGGCAGTAGCTATATTTCGATTATGGTTGACTCCTCCAACACTGAGCATACAGCATGTCAACCATAGGTAAAATAAGCACATGCTCCTTAATAGATAGCAAGAGCAGTGTTTATTTCAGCCTCTGCTATCAGTTACCCATGAGCACAATAAAAATGAACAGAAAAGGAAAGAATGGTTTTGTAATTGTTAGATTAGTGTAGTGTTGTAAGATAAAAAAATATAATCTGGGGAGTGCAGATAATTCAGATATGATATGATATACCACATGGATCCTTTTCCCTTATCTTATTTTTCTTTTCATGCCCTTTATATCAGTTTCGCGATCATGATTCTAGTTTGCTTCAGGTAAACGAGGTCTGTTTCAACTGCTCTGCTGTTAAAAAAAGGCTTTAATTATGATACGTTTGGTAGCTTGTCCTGTCAATTAAAAATATCACAAGTGCTTTAGTTTGCCGGGTCCGTGGTTGTGAGTATAGTTCTAAATCTCCCTCATAATAGATCACCAACATGACTCAGCTGCTGTGCTTTCAGCTTCTCACTCAGCTTCCGTGACCTGACACGGGAGAGCAGTTCAGGCAGACAGGTGGGCTGAGAAGAAGTGGGCTGAGGAATATTTTAAGTACTACGTCTAATTGAGCTCCTTTTGTGCAGTCAGCATGTGTGATACCTGGAATGATTTAACTATAATAGATGTAAGGACTTATGTTGCCACAAACCATTACTGAGTCATAAACTATTTATTCTCTGGGCAAGGAATAGTATAAAACAATAAAGCCTCTTTGCTTTCACATCTGAGTACAAAATTTCTTTCTAAGCCCTCCAGAAGCTGTCAAAGCCATTACTGAGGAAATATGTATCATTATCTGCTACTTCAGAGGACTGAAACAGAGACGTGGACCTGGCTTTTCATCAGTACCAATGCCTCTCAAATAACTTAATAAATAACCCACTATAGTATTTGCAGTGCTGAGGTGGTTATTAAAAGCTGGTAATATATCGGACATTCATAAGTTCTTTTTAAAAACAATGCAGGATATTTTAGGAGTGGCTGTGGCTCACATGGTGGGGTGGGTTGTCTACCAATCAGTGGATCAATCCCCACCTCCTCCTGTCCAGATGCCGAGTTATTCTTGGTCTAAGATACTGAACCCCGAGTTGACCCGTGCATCCATTGAAGTGAGTGCATGTGAATGTTAGATAAATGTGCTAAAGTATATAAAAGTACTATTTGAATGTGTGTGTTGAAAAGATGCTACATAAGTAGCAGTCCATTTACTAATTTACTGAATAAAGACGGCAATTTGTTACATTATTCTTGTGTTATGTGACATGGCTTGAGATCTTAGTCCCAGACTCCAACACACAAATACCCTAAAGAAGACACAATACATGTTTTTGGTGTACTAGAATGACTCACTAAAAGTGAAGTACAGGCTTGCTGAACATTGTGTACCAGACAGAAAGCCCCGTTAATCAGATAATCTGTTAAAAATTCCCCAAAAGTCTCCGACAGCGCAAACACAGAGAACTGGTCACGTTTAATGCAGTGGATGTCCATCAGCTACACCTATGTCAATCAGCAGTGTTGGGATGCCCATCAGTCAATGCAGCCATGTTCCTAACTCAGTTATCTGGGTGGATGAGACATTTTAACATGAGAGTCTATGTGAGTCACTCTTGGGTTTCATCGTCAGAAACGACCTTTGCGTATTCATGCAGTGTCTTGATGTGACTTCCATATTTTACACCATCCACGTGCGCCTTTTTGTGAGTGTGTGTGAGTGTGCGAGCTTTAAAACACTGACCATCCTGTGACACTTAAACGCTGTCGTATTGGGCGACAAATTCACACAGACAGGGTGACGTCTGGTCGAGCACACAAACAGTTCTGCTACAGACACTAGCTCATGTTGAAAAGACAACAGCCATGTTTTCTTTAGCATTTCCGGGATTATTAGCATTTATTCTCATTTGATATATCGCTGTCTGTCACTTCAACTATTTTGTACATTGTTTTACTAATAAAAGCAGAGAACGTCTGCGTGCGCTCCATATGTTCAAGTCCATATGCTAAAAAGAGATGTGGATATTATAAGCTCTGTAAGGTCTTTTTGTCAGCGTTGTTTGTTGTTTTCAAGAGTAATGTTATACATGCATGTGCATGGGGAACAAAACACACTGCCAACAGCTGTTTTCACTGTTGACCACATTAGTAAATCTGCACGATATGCTGCAATGCACACCGACAAGGGTGAAGTTTAAAGTAGATAAAATAAACAGTTCAATAAACAACTAATGATAAATTTTAGCTTTGCAAGAGAAAATCCAGCATTCACAGCTGTAAAACCTCAGATACACAGACTGCATCTTTGTGTTGTGGCTGTGTGACACAACATATAAGTTTTCATTAGCTTATTAGTTACATTACTGGCATGAACTACAAAGGTCAGTTGTTTTAAGATTAAAAAATATATCTTGTCTGTTTTGGTTCTGTCTGCCCTAATATGTCAGATTTGTATAACATATTCTTATATTTTAACAACAAAATAGGTCGTTTGTCAGTCGCTGTGAGCTGTTCCTAAACCATAACATTTGTTATAGTTTTCTAAGCTGCTGTCACTCTACCAGCTTTCCACACATAGAGTTTACTTGGAAAGGCATCCTGGGTAAGTTTGACAAATTGTTTTAGCATTTTTTAAAAAAATTTAAATTTTTAAATTTAGAAACAGCGCCAAAGGAAATGCCACTCCTCCATCTCATGGTTTTCTGATTGAGCGATTGTTTTATTTTGAACATGAATATATAACTACAATGACAACAAAATAAATTGTAAACAGAAAAAAAAGAGTGAGTTGTGACTTGCCCCAAATATCTCTGCATACCATTTACATGTTCGAAAAGTATTTAAACCCACCCACCCCCGTTTATTCATTCATCCATGTCGTGATTGTCAGCTGAGTTTTTTAGGCAGTGCTAGTTCACAGCAACAGTTACCTCAAGGTGTTTTGTACTGTGAGATGAAGACTCTACAATACTAAGAGAAAACAAACAATCAGGTGAATCTGCCCCATTTGAGTAAGCATTAGGTGATGATGGAAAGAAAAAACTACTGGAGGGGAAGAGAAGAGAGAAAAAGAGGAACACAGAAACTCGAAAGTAGACAAAAGTGAGTGGAGGAAAAACAAAAGCTCCTCCAGCCGCCTGAGCCCAAAGCAGCATCACTAAGGCTACGTTCACTCTGCAGGTCTTGATGCTCAATTCCGATTTTTTGATCAAATCCGATTTTTTTGTCTGCTCGTTCACACTACAAATAAAATGCGACAGCAAACGCGCTCTAGTGTGAACGCTCAAAGCGGCCGCATGCGCAAAAGAAGACGTCACACACAACGCGCTCTGTTTAGACCCAGAGCAAACAGTATTGTTTGACTGATGGCCCTTAATATAAAGACTTCGGACTTCACGTTTCCCAATTTTTGCTTTAAGTTATTTTGTTATTTACATAATAATGTAAATAACCTAATAATTATCCTTATTGCTGTTTTAGAGGAGCGGTGCTTCAAAGGATGGTTGCAGATTTCTGTCAGAATCTGCAGATTATACAGTACAAATAAAATGTTCACGTTTCTCCAACGTTGTCTTCCCAGCAGTTTCACTGACATCTACACTGGATGGCCAGGAAGCGTTCGCGATGTCTTCTCCGGCGCTGATAATTGGCGTCTGTTTTGTGTCGGTGACGTAAAAGACGGATTTAATGCAACATGACCATCAAACAGCAGTCGCTTTCTAAAACATCAGATATGTATCGGATTCAGGACCACATACGAAAGTGACCCAGATCGGATTTGAAAATATCGTGTGCTGTTCACACTGTCACACCATGATCGGATATGGGTCACATAGGGTCAAAAAAATCTGATTTGATGCGCTTTCGCCTGCAGTGTGAACATAGCCCAGGGTCAACTGATCCAGGCCTAACTATAGACAGTCTGAAAAATGGACATGTTACAGCCACCGTGACGTCACCCATCGGTCATGGACTCAGCTCAGGAGGTTGCCCCTCGGCTATAACTATAAGCTTTATTAGAAAGTTTGGTTTCAAGCCTCATCTTCCACTGATGGGGGATCTGAGAGTTGAAGGCTCTGCCTGTAGCTGTTCACCATTTCATGCTGTCATTGACCTTGAACTTACAGTTAGCTGATAGAGCAGGACAAGGACCACTCCTGCCACTGACAAAGATTTGATAACTCTTGAGGACAATTTATTTATTTATTTTGGTCAAGAACATGTCAGGTTTCAGCAATAATAAATGGTCTTAACGCTTGATGTCAGTAAAAAATGTCATGTAACAGGCTAATATCACTATAAGCAGTACATCTTTAATACAAAATATTATACAGTAATGAGCCTTTAAAACTTCACTTACACTGCTGTAGAAACTTTTGCAAAGAAGTTCATTTTTTTGAAGTAGAACAAGCGAGTAACGACCCATCCAGTAATCATGTGACGCATCAATTAAATATTTATAGTTCTTCTTGTAAGATGCTGACTGCGATCCTTAAATATGAACTGAAGATTTTTTTCCCTGAAACATGGAACTCAGCAATGAAACACGCGTCTCTGTGAGAGCGACGAACTTGAACTGAACCTATTTTGCTTTCTGAAGTGGCCAATTTTCTTAGCAGTGATGTTGTTCGTACAAAACTGCAATGTAATGACAGTTGTTTCAACCTTGGGCATGCCATTATTAGAATACAAATAGGTAAGAGCAAAGTTTAATGTCATTCTTCATATTCCTATTTTAGAAGTAGTTAAGTAACCTACCTCCATACCTTCCTATTGTGTATATATTTTATTTAAAAAAAGAGAGATTGGCAAGATCACATTTATACTCGTAGGAAAATGCACATCTTGAACTGTAATCAGTTCTTTTGTATCCCCATCTGTCTGTTCTGAAGGTTATCATATATTCTGAATGGCCTAATGAAGCAAACATAACCCTAAATGCTGTTAATTATGCTCTTGATGTCGGCACGTTTGAAGTGCACACTTTAATGTGGGTTGGAAGGGAACGGGGGATGAGGCAGGGGAGGAGTGTGGGTGGAGGCTGAATAGAGGTTAACATCCACGGAGCACCTCAAAGCTTTCTTGGCTTGACTCATAGGATGGCTGAGATCAGATAGAATGGTAGATTGCAGGTTTTACCCTCAGCTATTAAGACTGCTCTGTTCTCGCTCATCTCTTACACTCTTCCTTTTTTTTTCTACGTCCCCACGTGGCGTCCTCCCCTCTTTCTCAGTCTTGTCTTTTTCCTCTTTCTCACTCGTGCACACAGCGTTTCACTAACACTTTCTTGCTCTAACAGCCTGTCTGGTTCTCTCCCTCTTTCTGTCTTACTGCCTCCCTCCCTCTCCTGCCCATTACTTCAGCCAGTGAAAAGTCTTTGCTTCAGCAGTCCTGTCCTGCTGCTGCAGACTGTCTTTATACGGCCACATCATATTTGATGAGACAGGTAGGGGGTGGTGGGATGCAGCTAATATCTTTCCCTAGGTCTCTCTCCTAGCTCATTCTTTCTATCCTATTTAGCGTGTGTCTGTGTGTGTCTGTGTGTGTCTGTGTGCACCTGTGTGCACGCTAAGAGAGAGCAAGCGGGAGAGGGAGAATGCACATATGTGTGTCTGAGGCATGTATGCATTCTCATAACCATTTCCTGTTATCTCATTGCCTCTAAACTTTGGGAAACACCGTTTGGAGATTCTGTCTTGCAGGTTTGGTAATCCATACTATTTCCAGTTGGATTAAAGTGGATAAAATGTGCAATCAGCTCTGGAGAGGATGAGGAATTTGGTGTCAGCATGCTGACACAAACACATAAACTTCCTACATTTTAGATACACAACATATCTTTTACAAAGCATCACAGAAACTGGATTCAGGAAATAATTGGAAATAAAAACGTTTCAGGGCCACATTATTGTTTCCGGCATCTGAAGAAAAGAGAAGGAAAAATGAGTTTTATTGCTTGTAGTTCTTGATAGCTGTTTGTCTGTGAAAGTTCTCAGGCATCCAGGTCATTGTAGTCAAAGGTTTTCACACCTTGGCTCAGGCGATTAGAGGATCATCAGGGGGTCCTTTTGTCGCTCTTTGGGGGGGATACTCCCACTAGGTTTAAATCTGGGACCCCCCACCATTTGACCTTAGAACTGAAGAAGCTTCTCGGATGAGAGGTGAAACGTCTTCAAGCAACTTAAAGAAGTCCAGACGCTTTTCTTTGCAAGCTCCTTTGATCATCAACACTGTTTGACTAGTTCGTGTCTCATTTAAACTTCATTCTTGTTGCCATTTTGAATCTCTTGTTTATTCCTTTTTTGTTTGTTTTTTTTGAATATATATTATATACTATAGGATATGTAGTATGCAGTCACCATTTAATAATGTTAAATACTGCAGGACCTCAGGACTAGGAATTGGACTACAATTTTTTAAAATAAAGAAATCTACGAAATCTTCTTTAAGGTAAAATCTGCAGACATGTAAATGTGAGTAAATGTCTTTAATACAAGTATAAATGTCAGAAGTTATTTTTTCTGCGGCGATGGAATATGCCAAACAGTTACTTTGTATTATAGTGAGTGATACTGCATAATGACCTTATTCACTGTAATTGTTTTGCTTTCTATTCCATTCTACTAGATGGAATTTAGTGAGTGTCGCCTTTTTAAGACCATGCTATCACTATATCATTACAGTCTTCAACTGCTTTTTTTTTCCAATATGAAACACGTCTTTTCTGACTGACAAAAGCAAGGATGCATGATTGGAAATGACTAAGCAGTAAAGTTTTGAAAACAGATTTTTAGCTCTCATAACTGAATAGAATTTCTCATCTTCTGTCTTCTCGTTATTGTTTTCATGCAGGAGCTTGGACTCAGTAAAAAAAGAGACCATGCAAAGCCAGTCTGGCAAACGTCTCGTTACTTAGACCAATGACACAATTAGCAGTTATAAACCTGCGCTGACAGGAGATGGTACTGACAGCTGCCAGCATGACAGTCTGTGATGCACACGGGCCACATAATAAAGTCACTAAGCTTTATGTAAGTTCATGTAACTCAAATATCTGCTATGTATGGATGCAGGAATATTCACGTTTATCTGCAGCATTTAATGATTCGTGATGCTAACTCCAGGAGCGCTAACACGGCCACGTTGCTGATTTTTATTTTTTTGCCAACATCTGTATAAATAAATGAGCTTTGTATTTTTGCTGCACAGCATATACTGGATGGGGAATGTTGGACAGTAATGGCCTGTCCTCCCTCGCAATAAGAGCTGAATATGAAAATTGGTGGATCCACTGATTCCCTCATTTTCCCCTTATTGAGTTTACTCCTGAGACAGCACAACTAATTAGCTGTCAGACCAGGACAAAGAGATACAGAGGCTCACTATAGAGTAATTATATACACTCACACATGCTCGGGCAAACTCACACACATACACGCACATGCAGAGACTCACAAAGCTATGTGTTGATGGTGACACTTGACAAGTCAATAAGCCACTGGCTTATGCTTATCTCCCATCATGCTTTGCTCTTCTACTCCACTCTTTATTGATTGCTTCCACAATTATTCACTTTATCTAAAGCTGGAATTAGTCACCATCTAGCTACCAGCAGTCTAAACTTCTTTAGCCAATGCATTCACTCTCATACATGAAAGTAGTGGGCTTAGAGTTTAGTTGACAGTACAGCAAAGTTGGCAGTGTAGTAAAAGTATGTAGAAAGAGAGGGATGATCATTTAAACACCGCACGTTGTGCTTATGCAACTACTTTTGTTATTTTCTACTTTGGACAGTTTCCCTGAATATGTGACAACATCTGGCATCCATCGTTCACACATCTAACGCAGAACATCAGGAGATGATCTCAAACATGCACTCACTCCTCAAAACACTTTGTATGTTTCAGGTTTGAACCTGGGTGATGGGAGGCACTTAAGTCAATTGTGTGTGAATGGTTTACGGCACTAATTTGATCTCAAACGATCAATCAATCAATCAATCAAGGCTTTATTCACCACATGCAGGTCGCCCTGCAGTGAAATGGGACCCCCTCCGACCACACACACACAACACAGACATCACATGGGGATACAGGCTTTAAATCTGAAAGCTCACAAACTTGATCATCTCTCTAGTCTCCTTGAAAGTCGTCCTTCACAGTCGTCTTCTCCCCGGGATGTTTGTTCTCTTAAGGTTTTGCAGGAAGAAAAGGCAAAAGACGTGATTGAAAAATCAGCATCACGCTCGCTTGCTTGCTGTGACTTCCGTCTACTGTTTGGTCCGGCTGATTCGTCCTCGTATTCAGTTCCTCTGGGTAATGTGTAGATACGTTCAAGGTTGCAGTGCATGTGTAAGAACAACTTTGCTGTTTGTCTGCAGGCAGACTTTCAAATGCTTTTAAATGCTTTTTTTAATGGATATGCACGCAGAGCCTGTTTGCAGGACAAGAGATGCAGTAAATCAACTGAACATAATTTACATAAGATTTAATTTTATTTGGGAACAAAATGCACATCTTACACATTTGAACTACTGTTTGAGTTGGAAATGGCTGATGATAAGAAAAGGTAAGATAACCATAAATCAGATATACAACAAACAGACGTTTCTAATGTCACAATTACGCCCAGAAATATATATTTTTAAACATTTTGTCATTGTTCTTGTTTAGCTTGCTTCGAACTTTCCTTAATGAAGTAATACCATTGATTGCTTCACAACTACGAAGCAAACCCATTCACCACTCCATTCACATTAATTCACTCAAACTCCTCATATAACAGATGCATAAACCTAACAGCTGAAAACAGTTTTTGTTTCTAAATGTTTAGAACGAAAACAAAACACCCACGATTGTATAATTTTTGTCTAATCTTTCACTTTCCAGTCTCAGACTCGGGCTTTCCTTTCAGATCTCTTCCTTAATTAGATTAGGTGAAAAATGTGCGTTTATCTTCAGCTCTGTGAGAGCACAGTTTGGCAGTGGCTGTTTGCAGACGAGCCCTGGTAAGAATTGATAAACACATATATGCGTTTGCCTACTGATGCTGGTCAGTGTTCTGCTGTCTCCTCCTATAGAATCAGTGCTTAAACAGTCTCATCTATCAGAGAGCTCAATGGGTTATGTGCCAATAAACAAGCTTGCTGAGACGCCTATCAGCCCGATCGATTCGCTTCATCAATAGCTGACACCGTCGAGTCAGTGTGCTCCCGTTCTGTCCATCATTCGCTCATCAGTCAGTTTGAAACTATACAAGCAAATAACCCTCGATAGCTGTGTGTAATGTGTTAATACTGACACACTGTACAGAGTCAAAAGACACTCTAAACAGGTAAATGGCCTGTATTTGTATAGTCCTTAGGGACTTTACTAGTCCCTAAGGACCCCAAAGCGCTTTACACAACCAGTCATCCACCCATTCACACACTGGTGATGGCAGCTACATTGTAGCCGCAGCCACCCTGGGGCGCACTGACAGAGGCACAAGCAAACAACACACACACGTGTGCTGTGTGCGTTCTTTTATTTTCCTCTGTTGTGTGAAAGTTTACCTGCCAACTCCACTCAGGAATCATCAGTGTATTGATAATCCTGGCAAGGTTTTTTTTCTGAGACAGAGTGGCTAGTCTCAGTTCCCCCCAAAATTTACCGGCTTTACCAGCTTTTGCAAATCTCTCAAACGCATGTTTTATTCACAATAGAACCTGGAAAACATTTGACATGTTTACTAAATTCTAAACTGCCCATATGGAAAAGAAATAGTAAAAACATATATGATTTACTCATGAAAGTGGCCACTTTCTCATTACTTTTATATATTTTGTTAGTAAGTATCCAAAACATACAAGTTCCATTATATAATTTTTCAAGGGATCTTATATCTGTTTTCACTCTTGTATGCTTTTCATACAAGTTTCATACAAGACAGATACGAACTTTATAAGATTTATATATATCTTTTCCATATGGGTGAGAAAATGCACCATGTTAAGAAAAAACATGAACTCATTAATAACAAAAGTCTCTGGGAAGTGAGGAAACCAGCTGCTGGAGCTTTTGGAGAGGTCTGATGTAAGACAAATTGTGTCTTTTTCACTGAAAAAGACACAATTTGGATGTGCGCATATGTTAAATACATCTGTGTAGAACGTGCATACACCTCGATGCCTTTCCAGGTGTTCAAGCTGCCAATTCACGCGATGGCTTTCATGACAGAATCATGTCTTTGATCCAGTGCCGAGCTGAAAGATCACAGGTATCAAGTATCAATCTAGATTTTCAGACTCTGATGATCTTATGTGCTGTAGATAATGAGACATTCAGAGTCTTTGTAATTTTGCAATTCTATAATTTGTAGCTGCAGTTTTTTAGCAGGTTGGTGAACCTCTGCCCATCTTCTTGAGGAACGGTGCTTCGTAAAATGCTTTTTTATATCACGTCTTGTTACTGACCTGTTGACAAATGCTTCACCAGCTGTTTCTTTTGCCTCATACTTTTTCAGCCTTTTTTTCCCCCCGTGCCAACTTTTTTGAGAGACGTCGCCGCCATCTTCTTCAAAATGAGGTAATATTTCTCGTGAAATAGTAACTTTTTTACTTTAAAATTTTACTGTAAATTTTTAATTTGCATATTAAATAAGGACTAATGAGATTTGAAAACCATTGCATTCTGTCTTTATTTACATTGTGTCCCAATTTCTTATGAACTGGCTTTCCAATGAAGGGAATTATTTAAAGGGAAGACAAACATAGACTCCTGCACTCCAGCAGAGGAACGCTGCATTGTGCTCTCCAACAACTGTTTCAAATAGCTTTACGACTATCAACTAGGAGCCTATTATCACTCCCTTTCCATTTTGCTAGAAGTTTTTTCACTTCACGATCAATTCTTCTCTCCATTTCACATCAAGACACACTCATTCTTCGCTCTTTGCTTTTTACCACCCATCTGTCTCCTTTGGCTGCTCTCTGCTCTGCTCTGCTGGAGGAAAACATAGAAAATATAGTTCCGTAATGGTTACTTTATGGACTTTCCTCCTTTGCTCAGTCTATCAGATGAATCTTTTATCTTGAAACAAGGTAGCAGTGCTGTCATAAGTGTAAAAACGACTGCAGGATGTATATACGCAGTATGGGGTAACAGCCTCGCTTCAAGTGCTGGTAGATGTGGACTTTCAGTCTAGTGACAGAGACTGGTTTGTCTCAGTGCTATCATTAATCATATCTATCTTAACTAGATTTCCTCTGAGCTTCCCTGTGATCTAATCACAGCAAAGTACAGCTCTTTTCATCCCCACAGTGGAAAGATATGAAGATTCAGTAATAAGTACCTCAGATGACCTGTGAGCCACAGACCTCACCCACAGCGTGTGGGGTGTGGTCGCATTCTTAGTGTTTGCAGATAAATGCGTGATTAATTCACAGAGAAGAGGAACGTATGCTTCTTGAAAAAAAAAGAGAAAGAATTTTCTAGCTACCCTTAAATGTAGCAAGTATATCTTTAATTAAGATTATCTCCTAAAAAATTAATTCTAAGTTGTGACCAAAAGAAGCAAAGTCAGATTATCTGGCTGGTTTAGTTCTTGTGCCATTTTTTCCAGAACAAACTCTCAGTGCCTACAGAAAAGACTTCTGTCACTCCAGCTCATATAATTTTATGAAACACAATTTTTAGAAGATGTAATGCTTTTTGAGCATCTTCAACTCCTTCCGGATGTGTGGACCTCTCTTTTGTTTTTGCTCTTTCATTTATTGATTTGGAAGTACTTCACAGCTTCTTGTATTCTACTCCAACTCTGTCCATGACAGTTGTTTTATTTTGCAACCTTTGCACTACAGCTTCCTCCCCTTTTACAACAAGCACACAGTCTTCCAATCTGATGTCTCGTAAGCTAGTGGCCATTTGACTCGAGCCTTTCCCAGAATTCCTCTGAAAGATAATTAATTTCCACAAGGAAGTTCTTTTCTCTGTGAGGTGTTTCCTGTGCGCTCTGACAGTCCCTCCATCCATAGAGTTCATAGACACACGGTTAACTGTTCATTGCTATTGGTTGTCACCTTGATCTTTCTGTGTGAAATTCCTATGAAACTCTTATTCCCCTGGGCTCTAACCCAGTTAACCTCTGAGAAAAATAGATATATGGATAAACATACATGTGTAGGTGAACTGAACTGAGAAAGAAGGCAGTATACGAGGAATATAAGAGAAGGCTAGAGATGAAGGAAAGCCTGAGGACAGGAGCTGAGTTAAGAAAACTCTAATTCTTTTTCTCTGCACTCTCTCCCTCTCCCTCCCTTTGAGGGGATGAAAAGGAAAGCAGTGCTGAATGGTGAGAGGGTAGCAGAGGAGGCCAGAGAGGAAAGAGCACTGTGCTGAAAAGAGGTGAGTAGATGGAAGAGAGAGAGAGAGAGAGTGAGAGAGAGGAAGATCAGAAAGGGGGGGAAACAAAAACAGATTTGGCAGATGGGAGGGAGGGTGAAGTAGAGTGGAAAGGTGACATTTGATGACCAGAGGCTATTTGTGGTGACATTTTCACACCTCTGCTCA